>NC_089323.1:10570216-10688474 GCF_036669915.1 Pocillopora verrucosa | reverse complement strand
TTAAGTAAAGCTGGACGCAACTATTGGCCATTGCTACATGATTTGATGAAAACCATCCACCAGAAGGAAAAAATTATTGATGGGTACGGATTTTACGTTCGGTGATGAGGATCTTGCCAAACATTTCTAAATTTCCAACGAGCAAAGTAAATTGATGTTGTGACTTAAGGACCTTAAGATATTATTCAAGTCCACTTCCAATTTATATTGGAAAACCATTAGACTATGTTTTTTGGAATTGCTAAAACTGGTAGACCAGGACATAATCAATTCTACATTTGTACTATCGTGCACATTTTTACGATAGTAGTTGTCAGGGTAACCCGTGGCCATCTGAATGTGCATGATCTGTTTATCTTAAAAAGCAAGATTTAAGAAAAGAAAGGTATGAGGAGTAACGCAATATTTGCAGATGCTTGCTTGTATCTGTACTTGGTAATGTCACACAAAAAGTTTGGATTGAAAACTACTGTTAGCACACTGCAAAACTCAAACTCCAGCATAGGGAAACAGAAAATGGTTTAAGGTAGATGATAGTTAATGGACAGGGTGATGAAATTCTGCACAACAGCATATTACATGATGCATTCAGTTCTAGGATAGAGAAAAAAGAAAAAAGTGACAAAAAAATACATACAATTGCCTTGGGTGGAAAGGGAAGGAAAACAGAAGGGGAGTGGCAAAACAAGATTGTTTTACTTTAGTATGGGGGCTTTGTGGAAAATTTTACCAATGACAGAAAAAAAAAAATTGGGCGGTCAAAATCCACTGGGGAAAAATTGGATCTTCGGAGTTATATATTTAATGGATTTGTACAAGTACAAGTACAGGGGCATAACAATAGGACATAAGTCCACGACTTGGTTAAGACACCCACACCCAACCCCCATAAAAACTATCCCGGAGAGAAATATCCTGAAAAAAAGATCCCTTCTCTGATCCTACTAAACTACAATAAAATCATCTAAATCACACAAAACTTCTAAAGTATACAATTAACAACTTAACTTACCCAAGTACAGACAGAAGGGACGTATGTACACAACACTTAGGACAAATTAAATTAAAAGAACGCAAATTGTCACTGTCAAAAGCATTCAAAAGTTCTAGTAAAATAAAACGACGTGAGTTTACTTTTAAAAGAGCTTATAGTGTCTGACTCCTTGATATTTTTAGGTAAACTGTTTCTATATCAAAGTTATTCTGGTGAAGAAAAAAGTCTCGAAAGGAAGACGTACGATAGGCATTAACTTTAAATACAAGCCCTGATGAAGAACGACACGTGTTGCCCTTTAGAAAAGCTATAATAACTAAATTCACGAGTGAATCTATATAGCCCATGAAGGAACTGTAAAAAAGAAAACTAAGTCAAGATATTCTACCCAGTAACTTAGTCAATAATAACTTAAGATTGATTAAACGAGCCTTACAACATAGGTTACTATGTCCCAAGATAAAACTGAGTAGGTAAGCTTCCTTTGTATGGTTTCAAACCCCAAAAGGATTAAATGGCTGGTACTTGACTGAGGGGCCCATAACTGCGAGCAAAAACAAAATGAGAGTGCACTAAAGAGCAGTAAAGACGCAAAAGCACAGTACTACCACCAGTACCAGCACAGTTTTTTTGAGAAAACCAAGCATCCTATTAGCTTTAGCTACAAATCAGGACTAAGTGATATTTCCAAAGAGGTGTCATTTGCAATTCATAATACCTAGATCGTTTTGGCTGTGACAACCTCCACATTATGCCATTTAAAACATAGCTGGGAGGAGGACTAAGGCGCTTCCTAGAAATTCTCAAATTGCTGCACGTAGTAGGCTGAAAAAAACAACTCATTTCGCAAAGGACCAAGTTGAAAGCACGTCTAAATCCTGCTGCAGATGCAAGTAATAAGAATGGTGGTCATTAACCTTGTAAAATGAGAGTCATTCTGCAAACATAGCCATTGTTGCAATGGTAAACACATTAGGCATGTCATTAACAAATAGTAAGAACAGTAGCGGTCCCAATTGTGACCCTTGCGGGACACATGACCCTACATCAGTCCATCTAAGAAGACATTCTCATTTATCAGGCCAATCTCTGACTCCTCCCAGTTGAGATACGAGTGAAACAACGTTAGGAAAGGGTTCGTTGATTCCAAGGTTGACAACTTGGACACCAGCTTAGCTCACTTAGTGAGGGGTTTGGGCTTGGACCTGGGTCAATTTAATAGGATTCTACTTCATTATAGTACATTTCAGTGAATAAATATTGAAAAACTCTAAGGCAAAGGTTTGGAATGATTCATTTAAGATCACGAACCTTTAATCAGTCCATGGCCTAAAAAGATTGTTTAGAATCAAGCAAGTTCCCATCTAGAAAGCTTACCACCAGATGTGACGAGGTCATGCAAAGAAGCTAAAATTATTTATAGTCATGCTCTTGAATTTTCAAACAATTGAGGGTCTTTGTATTTCTGTGAGTCTCACATTTGAATTATATGCAACTCTCCTATTACTGCACCATGATAGGCAAAACCAGAATTAATTCGTTGTTTTATTTTGCTCCATAGAAGTCTTGCAGAACTTCGGCCCGACAACTGGAATGTTTCCTCAAGAATCCATTATTACTTTCAGTGCATTAATGAGCATTGGAAATATAAAATTCATATATTCAAATGGTGAGGATGAGGGTGGAAGATCTTAAATCTGTTTAGTGTAATGTAAAATTGGGCATTCTCTAATTAAATGGTTTTTTTAGTTGTTTTTTTCCTAACACCAAATAACTCTATGTAAGCAAGTGAAGATTTATGGTGCTAGCACCAATCAGATCCCTGCATTAGGGGATGTAACCTCAAAGCAGATTGCCCCATACGGGTTATACATTTCGATCAATCAGATTACCACCTTAGGGGATGTATCTCACCACAGTAATATCACAGGCATTTGGATATCTTGTTCAAATCATAGCTTTTCTTGCAACTGATGTCATAGAATTAGGGGGATTGTGCACAAAGAATGACATGAAACCAAAGATATTGGACCCATTTGATTTACGTGCAATGGTTTGTTGCCTTTGTGAGATCCTCATCAATAGCTTGAGAATTTATCAAGATGCGAAAAATGGTTTCAATTTAACTTTTTTGCATCATTTTTAAGTTAAAATGTGTTTTTCCACTCCCTTACTTACAATGCACATGCCAAACACATACCATGAAAACAACATCCAAAGTCCAATCAGAACATGCATGATCATCGCACTCCATGAACATTAAGCAGTGTTTCAACATGCTTGAATTGTACTCCACCAATCAAATTCCATTTTGCCACATTAGACTTTGCTTCATCACTTGTCATTTCCTTGTAAAGAACCTCCTTTTATCATGTATAGTAACCATATATTGTCCAACACCTCTTGAAGAAATTTACATGAAATGAAATGCTCCCGATAGTGATTTTCCATGCACTCTCTTGTGTTTTTTCTTTTTCTATGAAAAAAATTGCTTTAAGCTACAGATTAGGTAACAACCAATCAAGGAGCCCTCTTTGAAATATTATCTTTTTTCTTGTTTCAATGTATCTTCACTCATTTGAGATCAAAATGTATCTTTGGTTAGGGTATATTGGAGATATATTTTTGAGGGTAACTATCTGTAGACAAATTAATTCGGATTTTCTCCTCTGGTAGAGGAACAGCAATAAGCATAGTCCCTTTCACAACTGGTATTTGGTTTCATCATGCAAACACACTCTCTCTTCAATGAGGAGTAGATGGTGTTGTGTGACAAGACCAAACAATGGGTGTGAAGGAGAAAACAGTAAGTGTGGCACCACTGCATTTTATTTTTGCTTAGAAGGATTTAGACCATAGAGACAATAGATCAAAAACTACGGTACCTGTGTGATTTTAGGTAAATTTTTTCTTTTCTTTCTCTTTTGGTGGAAGTAATGCAATATTTTCTTTCTTTTGAAGTTTTTCCTTTTTACAAAAATGAAAAACATTAGGTACACAAAGTGTCCCAAGTCAACCCAAAAAAAAAAAACTCTTGCATGCTGTACATGCCTGTGTTTTATTACAGGAGCTACATCATTGTTTTTGCAACACATTGTGAAAAAATTCAATTTATTTTTTTTATTGTGATATATAAAAATTGAGAAAAGTCTTTGTGAGGAGTCAGGTACATGTGGGTTACCAACTCATTAGAAACCAGGAGCTTCAAGATTTTTAGCATATATGAATTTTTATTTGCAGTTAAAAGCCTCTGCATTGAGGAAAGAACAAAAAGAGAACCAGTAGACTTTGAACCTCTTGTGGACAAAGGTAAAAGAAGCCATAGATATGTGATAGAAAATGTTGTTGTTCATCTTGGTTAGTGAGAGGTTAATGGATATCTAATTGTTTGTCTCACAATGTGAAGTAAGGCTACCATTTATAATGCAGTTAATAGCCTGACTTTACATCATGAGACAGTAAACATCTAGTATACACCTACAGTTAGGTTATTGCACAGCCCTTGGGGCTCCTCTGCCTTACAAAATTTGAAAATATGTTCAGGACCTTTTACAGAAAAAAGATTAAAAATCCAATTGGAAATCAGACCCTGTGAGCAGGGCACTGGGATACCTGGATGGTACTGGATCCTTGGGATCAGGTGTAGTGATACTACGGGTGTGGACTAGTATACTAAATCACATTGAATAGATTTTCTATGGGCTTCCTTATTAGCTTGGACTTGGGATATAATCTTATCTTTGTCTGCAGGATCCAGTGTCTTATACCATTCTGCTCTACCAGACAAAGTTTTTCTTTTTCTTCAGGATTCAATGACTTATACCATTCTGCTCTTTTTTGTTTTTGTGCAGAATTTAGCAAGTTTAAACCATTTGCTCTCTTTTGTTTTTGTGCAGTATCCAGTGATTTATACCAAATTGCTCTGCAAGACAAAAGATTTTGTTTTTTCTGCAGAACAAAGTGATTTATTCCAATCTGCTGATTCAGACAAAAGCTTTTCTTTCCTTTGGGATTCAGTGATTTATACCAATCAGCTCTGTGAGATAAAAGCTTTTCTTTTTCTGCAAGGTCTAGTGACTTGTACCATATGCTTTATCAGACAAAACTATTTTTTCATGGCAGGTTTCCATTTGTGCATTAGCTTTCTTGTTTCCTTTTTTCATGTAGTTCTTTCCTATGAGACTTATGTCTTGCCATTACCCTTTGTCTTCCAGCATTTTACAAATTGGTTGAACAACATATAAATTTGATACAAATTCTACATCTTTACTCTGGAATTGTTTTTAACAATATCCACTGACTGAATAAGAAAATCTATGTCATTCATTTTTTCAAATAATTTATATCAAGTGTGCCATTAGGACTGAATCTTATAATATAGTACTTAACACTTTTTGCTTTGTTTTTATATTATTGTGCTGAAAAATACATCTGAAGCAATTAAATTTGAAATCCACATTACAAACCTAGTATTATCCTTAGTATTATCTGTGATTAACTTTTGAAGCAAAATTTTGCCTACCTTGCTTCTCCAAATTAAAGGCAATATCATCATATTTGAAGTGTTCTTGGGAAATTGTTGATAGTCAGTGGATGGTTATCACCATTGGGTTTTCTTTGTAAAACTTGTTTGCATGGTCAGTGATTCTACTTAGGGTCTGTGAATTCCAATACCCACTGTATTTGATAATGGAAAAACAACATCAATCATCAAGATAACACACGTGATCAGCATGGGAACACCTTCACCCTCATTGGATCACAGTTAGTTGTCATGGTGTTCAGGGCCAATGATTACTGGGTACTATTGTGCAATTTTTCCATTTTGTGGCAGAGGAAAAAAAAAAAATGACAAAAATCAAAAAGGCATTTTATGACTGGGCTACCACAGGTATCCCAGTAAAAATGATGAATATGATAACAAAATAATTAAAACGAGTTTAAGGACAGACATTCGGTCAAATAATCCTCTGATTTTGATCACTGACAGCACAGTACAGTGCACATTGATATGTCCAAGGCCTGAGTGATTGCAGAGTGTGGTTGAGTGTAGAGTTTAAGACCGACAAATTCTATGAAACATACATGCAATTTATTAATAATGTGTAATTGTTATCTGTGACAGAGTATGAACATTTAGAGGGTCAGATGCAGAGAGATGAGATCAAGGTAAGTATCTGGAGTTTAGCAAATTGAATCATGCTTCAATGGTGATTCAGATCTAAAATATATGTATCTAGCATTCTGAACCATGTGTTTGTTCTGATGGAACGATTTGCACTTTCAGTTGAAGTTTCCCAACCCATCCAGGTAAGGGTTAAATGCCCCCCTCCCATATGGATGAAATGCAGTGGGTTCCTCGGGGGGGGGGGGGGGGGCGGGAGGGGGGAGAATTGGAATTGTTGAAACTTAGAATTGATCAGTGTATAAAAATACAAATATTCAGTCCTAATTGTGAATGTTGTGCTGTTACATTTTAATATTATTTGTATGTTTTCTCCTTTGTAGATTCCTGTTACATCAGCATGTCATCTGAGATTTCTTATCAAAAGTGGATTTGACCATTTTGTTTCCATTCATAATGTTAGTGTTGATGGCACAGCAGTGCACTGAACTACAGTCTCTTCATTCAGACAAGTTGGGAATATAAGTACATACCTGTACATGAATGAAGCAAATAATTATAGTTATCTCTTAGCAGAAGGGTGTTGACTTCTGGTTACAGTTCTATATGGGTGTAATGTAAAACCTTGTGGTTGTTGTCACTGTCCTCTTAGAGAACTTTGTTTAACACTAAGTAGTAAGTGTAGGTCCCCTCTGGAACCCCCTTTCCCCCCCCCCCCCCCCCCCCCCCCACTTGACAAAAATAAACGTGCCTTCATTTTTTTATTATTATCATTGAGAACTTTTAGTATGTTATATTTTCCCATGTATAGAGAAATGATTAAGTTATTAGACAATATTACTGTGACCTTCATCCTGACGATTCCTTACAGCAATTCAGATATTTATGTAAGCGGATTAAAAAAAACAGACCAAGAAAAAAAAGGCAAAAAAAGAAAATGAAATAGTAAACCCTTTTTCTTGGACAACGTAGTTGTAATAATTGTGTCCACTTTAGGGCAAAAGGAACACTTTTGTAAAGTTATTTATTATTAAAGAGAAAGTTGAAGCAAAGAGAACTGTCACTATGGGAAACAGATCCAGTGACAGTCCCACAGCAAAGGGCCAAACTCTGAAAGTCAGTTATTTTCGGCTCATCAAAGGAGTTGGTTAAAAGTTCCACACTCTACCATGAATGTAACAGCAAGTGCATTCGTGGTTCTAAAAGCACAACGCGCAGTGCATTCCTCGCTCTAAAAAGCTCCGCGCGAAGGGCGCAATCAACAAGAGTATTCCTCATTCTACAAAAAAAAACCTTCACGAAGTGCTCAAAGAACAAAAATTTCCTCGTTCTCAGAGCACCGCGCGGGAGGGCCGGGAGGAACAAATTAACTTAATTCCTACCTTTTTTGGCGGCATTCGTAAAGAATTTCATTTTAAAAAGAAATTTTGTCATCCACAATTTGTTATAGATTGAAATTTCTATGCACATTTAAAGAGTAATGGTGGATTTATTGGGATGAAAACGCAACTTTGTTTAAGGAAAAGGATGGACAGTTTTATTGTTATCAAATAACAATCAAAAGTAAGGTGAACTCTGTTTCTAAAACGACGCACGTGTCGGAACACAGAATACACGCAACGTGAGCCGAGAAAAAAAAAAGGAAAAAAAGGAGTCCAAAAATTGTTGTCCAAGAATGCCTTAGTCTTCCACCTTGGAGGGTGCCTTGTGTGCCTAAAAATTGAAGTTCAGTGCCTTCAGCAGCTTTTTGGCCACAAAGATCAACAAAGAACAACGGCCATGCCAAACAATCTTTTTAAAGACACGCCTTCAATGGTAGGTAAACACAACTGACATGCATGAGTGACGCATGTCAAGCGTTAAGGTAAGATTGTCAATTAGCTTTTCACTACATGCAGACAGCTTATTTTAGGCAGCTTTGAAAACTTCTGTACCTCCGCTTTCAAAGAAAGACATTTTCCATGAAATTTAAACATTAAAAATATAAGCTACCAGCAACAGATTTTTCCATTGCTAGTGTTTCATAAGATCAGATTTTCATCACGTTTTTTTACATTTGAAAGGATTAGTGTATTTTAATCATTACAATATAGTGAAATCCCCATTTTAAGACACGTGTAGTAATCATATGTACGAAGAAGACGGAAAATAAATATAACATAGTCCAGGAAAGTGTTCTTGTGTGGAATGAAGTTTCAAACTAATTTAAATTAAGTTGACTTAATGATTCAGATTTTGGTTAAGGAAATGTGTAGTACCTATTTTCAAGGATGAAAAAGCAATGCCATTTACAAACTTTAAAATAGCAAATTCTAGAAACTAAAGATGGAATATTAAAAAAAACTGCTGAAGTATGGCATACCTATTCACTGCGATTTTAATCATTAGCTGGCACACGTAGATGTAAAAGAGGCTTTGTAAAAATACCTGGGCAATAAAATTAAAGATTCAGGAGAAGCACATGACATTAACTAGTTTACTGGTCTGCGCACCTGAACTCAATCTGGAAAAAGAAATCTGCAACACTTCTTATCTTCTCACACGTAAATTTCATTATTTGCGCGCAGGTTAGAGAGGAAATTCCAAGAATGGATACATGTTACCTAGGGAGAAACCACATTACAATTAAATAAAGCAGAAGCATATTTTCCACATGTCTATGCTTCTGTATACAAACAAAAAGGAATTTTTTGTGCAATTACCCACATCTTTAAACCGGGTGCAGTCTACGGTCGTGAAGCAATTTTATTCTAACCTTCCCCCATGAAAGGTGCCTTGTGTATCAAATGCATCAATTCAGTACCTCCAGAGTCATAAGCCGGGTTTTTGGGGCTACAAAGTAATCAAATAATGAACGAGTTATGCCGGGCCATTTTATCGAGAATCAGCATTTAATTAAATGTAGTTTCCTAAAATCGTATGGAAATTTTTAAAATATGCTTCACTTGTGCTACATATACGGATTTATCATTCTTAATTACTGATTAAATTCCGAGGGTGTAACTTAATTAATTCAAAAGAAAGTATCCAAGCAGATTACAGAGATGGTTCACGAATTGTAAACTAATAATTTGTTAACAAAACATTCCGCAATGTGCTTTAATGATAGTACCGATATAAAGTTATCGTTCCTAATCACTCACCAAATTCCGAGATTGTAACTCAATGAATTCAACAGAAAATATCCAGGACGCTTTCAGAGAGGGTGAAAAGCTGCATCCTGCCACCAAAGGTACCCTTTGTTGGCCATAACTAGTCGGCATAAGGAATGTCCACAGACCTCGACAAGGTTTCAGCAGTGAAGTCCTAGTCGCCACCAAGCCGTACTGTTTCCCAGCTGAATGTTTTTCTGAGAACATTAGGTTACAATAGAAAGTTCATACCAGATTTTGCTACACTTGAAACCCCTCTCTTCCAGCTTGAGAAGAAGGGACGTAATTTCTGGGGTCCACTGACTATAAAAATCTTTTACGATACTCTGAAAAAAGTCCTCTGGGAAGGTCCAGTACTAGCATTCCCAAGATTTGACCTTCCATTCTTACTATTTAACAAATAGATTCCAAGTTGCCGTGCGTCTGTTCAGTAATAGATCACAGATGACGTCAAAATGTGGTAAGAACAAAAAAGTGGCACACGAGGCGCAGCCGAGTGTGTCACTGATGTTCTTACCACATTTTGACGTCATCTGTGATCTATTACTGAACAGACGCACGGCAACTTGGAATCTATTTGTTCTATATAATAAAGAATTTAATGATGACGTCAGTTTTAATGTTTTAGTGATGACGTCATCTATACGTCTGTCCTCCAATAGATCATAAGTGAGAACTAATCAAAACGCATGCATAACTGAGCTTATTATATAATAACTGACCCTAGTACAACTTGTGTCGCTGCTGCGTTGTCTTAATTGCAAAAGGACGAGCAACGCCGAATAGCATATGCCGCTGAAGCTATGAGGAAGTCACAAGACAGAGTTTTGTAATGGCGATGGTTTGATGAAAAGACAGTACACGTGAGCCTACAGTTGAGGGTCTCACAGTATTTGAAGGGAGATCTGCTGAAGGAGCTAAATAACGAGTGCCGACACTCGTCAGTGCATAAGGTTAGGGACGCTTTTACTGCTCGGTATATTCTGTACGGATGATGAACTGTACAACGTGTCACCCAAGTGGCACCAGAAATGAGCCAATTCCTCGACCGAGGGCAATCTGTCGTGGACAATTTTAAATGCCGCTTTGGTTATCCTCGTCGAGTGCTTCGCGACAAAAGTCGAAATTTTTAGTCTCGGAATTTTCGTTGGTTACACAGCTTGATTGAGCCCTGAACTACTTATCCGTACGGTTGCCGATGTTATTTCCAAGATTGCGGAAGAGTGGAAAGAATGGGGCCAGTTTCTGAACAAGAACGAAGTAACTACTGCTACTAAAAGTCGTTCATGAAGCCTATGATAGTAAAAATGTTTCTATTCTGAACTGAACTATCTCAGCTTATTTTCAAGTGCAAATCAACATTAATGTCTACGTCTTAACGAAAGTGGAGACAATTAAATCTAATTTTCTAATTTTAACGATTATTAACTGTTGAGGGATCCGAAACCATGCCTTAGCAATTACAAAGACATCTAGAGTCTGGCGGTCTGCAGACAATGCAGAGCCACTGGCCCTCCGGGGCAGTCTTAAATCCCTCGCAGCTTATGTGCAACCATTCCTCGCACAACTCGCGTTGTACCATGTCGTCCCAACACTCGGACATTGAACAATAACAAAATATATTCGTGTCACAAGATTGTTTCTCATTAAATTTAGCTACGTTCGACTATTGCGGAAAAGGTTCAAAAACGACCTTTCTCGAAACATTAAACTAAATGCTTGCGCATATTCCCTTGGACAAAAGAAACATCCGACGGGTTATTTCCAGCTGCCAGTTCGTATGCATTGGGGATACGCATATTTGCAATTAAAACATACTTTAGTACGCACTGGAACGTAAGGTATTATCTATTTCTATTAGAATGTTAAGGATGACGTTTTCACTCAGTTTCGTTGGGAGTCCAAATCCTAGCAGATTTGGACGGGGGGAAGGGGTCCATATCCGTTAGGACACCGAACCTACATCGGAATAACCTACTGATTACTCTTCTTTTGTCAAGAACAGCGTGAAGGGACTGGTGGAGGGAAATCGAGAGACTAACCTCCGAAGGATGTCTACGCAGACACACTGCGACGCTGGTATCGATATCACTCGAAGTCTTCTATATCAAATATGGGTATTACGTCAAAGTGTGAGCTGCATGAGGCAGTCAACATCAACAAACCCGTAAAATGAACTCGGAGTTAATTAGAAAAAAAATTACGAAAGAGCTGTTCAAATATTCCTTTAAAAGAAAATTGCGTCGTATCTGAGATACAACATTAGGAGTTTTTCTTTCTCCTGTGTATATCTGGGTAATACAACATTGTGAATAATGCCATAAGGTAAGCCACTACTCTTTTATTGCAGATATTATATAGAGTGTTTTACAAAATTTTAAATATAGCTTAGTGTGTTTCGATAATGTACAGAAATAAACGCTCATCCTTGCTCTAGCGACATTTCCACTTTGAAGTAAGCGGTTCATTTCATCATAGCAAAGGTCTGTCTATCAGCCAAAACCCCTCTGAATAGCGCTCTCTGTTTCTTGTACGAGTCGAAAATATTGAGAAAATAACTTGATTAATTTGATTTTAGAATCACTCTATTGAGATGGTTCTCTCCGTTTATGAAAAAGCATTTAACAATAACAGCAAGAAGGTTAGAGTAAACATACCGATAGCAATGCGCTTTTTTTTGTTTTCTGATACCAATGACACAAAATTTAAGCAATTTACGATCCATGTAACACCACGTTACTAGACATGTCACCAATCTCGTCGATAAAAGACACGCTACTGAAAGGTCCTTGACTAAATCAACACTAAACTACTAAATATCTTACCAGGTCTATATCACCAGCAGAGGACACTTCAATCGCATGATTGCTAACAACTAGTCGTATTGTTTCACCAGTAAACAGTGGCAAACAATTTGTCCAGTACAGAAATCTAAATAGACGAGCTGCTTTCTCATTTATAACCTCCTTTTTTAAAAAAAAAGGACTTAATCAGCTAAATCGAGTTATTTATCAATTGCAACTTACGAAAAAACTGACTTAAAGGTACCTCATCAAGGAAACAGTTTTGATTTACTATAACACAATAAGGCCCTTAAATTATCACCGTTATCACGAGTACACATTTTCTTCTGATACTTGATGCACTACAAAGTTACCGAAATTTACTATAACTGCTTGGTTCCTAAGC
Organism: Pocillopora verrucosa; assembly: GCF_036669915.1. Taxonomy (NCBI): domain Eukaryota; kingdom Metazoa; phylum Cnidaria; class Anthozoa; order Scleractinia; family Pocilloporidae; genus Pocillopora; species Pocillopora verrucosa. The sequence goes on along the minus strand of NC_089323.1, from coordinate 10,676,014 downwards.
AACATTCAAAATGACACTGTCTAACGACGGTCGCTGGCCCATTTCCCTAATCTCTTTGCCGCAGCGTTCCTTAGAGGTCGTGCACTTGGTTCAGCATCTTCACCTCCGAGATCTTCAACCTTGGAGTATTTGGTCGTGTCATAAGATCCCATGTCGAGCAGCTGCAGATATGTCTGAAGGGAAAAGCAATAAAAGAGGATTTTCATGATCGTCACAATGTTTTCTAACGTCAAGTAAAGAAGAAAATTATAATGACTACTTCAAAGCAAAGAAATGGTCCTCGCTTTAAAGGCACAGAGTAATGCGTTTCTTAGGCAGGTTGGTTGGTGAGTAGGAAGTTATGAATTTAGATGAGTAATTTGGTATTTTAAACTGAGTTGATAACGTAAATTGGCCAACGTAAAGAGTCTAAAAGCTGACGTTTCGAGCGTTAGAACTTTGCCATTCGCTCTGACGAAGGGTTAACGCTCGAAACGTCGGCTTTTAAAATCTTTACGGTGGCCAATTTACGTTATCAACTCCGTTGAAAATACCAAATTACCCTGTTATACTCTCCCATCAACCTTTATTATGAATGTAGATGCTCAGGCAGTCGGGAGGCTAAGCAGCGGGAAGGGCGGAAGGAATGGTGATAGATGGGTTCTTGGACATGGGACATCTTGGCGCGTTTTATGTTTAAATGTGTTAAAACTTAAAAAACATCGATAAGCTGGGGCAAATAGTAAGAAACGTAACTACAGGCAGGAGCCGTCAAAATGAAATCTCAAGGCACTGAAATTCCCGCAGGCGGCCGCAGCCGTAGTTAGAAGAAACTAATACAATCCTAAATAACTTCCATTAATCTGCTGAAACCAACTTTGAAAGAGTAGTGGTCTATGAAGTAATTTTGAAGGAATAAATAATCTTAGAGGCCTACAAGAACGTCAAGGACTTGTTCAAATCGTGCTACAAACCTCTTCACGAAGGTAGGTATCCATTCTTCTACGAAGGTTTTCAAAGGGAGGACGAAAGTCGGGGTCAAAATTCCAGCACCTTTTCATTATAGCATACCTGGAATAAAGGAATGATGGTCAATACTGGACTGTGGTTTATGTAATATGTGATAAAAATGAACCATTACAGAAATCTTAAGAGAGCCCTGGGCAAATAATGGCTAAAATGATGAGAAATGTCTGGCTGTAATAGCTGCAAATTCATCTTTTCAAAATTCTTGAGTGAAAAGACAACTTTTAACTGAACAAACTGGTGACCACTGTTAACTTTGTTTCATTTAGCAGAGCTCAGTCACGAAAGAAGAAATCAGATTAGACAAGAGAATGTGTTTTTCATCGGGGTTAGGGGGATTGGGCGATTTAAAATGGAACATGGCAACTTGAAAGGCAAGACTCACAGTTTATCATCAACATGATCGGGCTTTGGAAGTTTGTATCCATGTGTGACTCGTGCAACCACATTCCCTTCTGACCATCCCTCATATGGAATTCCTCCTGCGGAGAAATAAACAATGTGGCCGTGATACCCGAATATTTCGTTTGAAATCGTTGAGATTTAAATTAGAGAGATCCACTTCTAGTGCTTGACCGCAGCATTCGAAACATGATGTTTCCTAGCGTGATGTTTTCTGTAATTGATTACCGCTTTTCTGCCAAGTAATTTGAAAGGTTTTTCTTCATTTAAAGTAGAACACAAAATGCTACTCGTCTTAAGTGATAGTCAGGGCGAGGAAAGTCCTGAAACAACGGTTCTCAGTTACGGAGAATGAAACTTCGACAAGCTGAGCAAAATTCATCATTAGCGTAAACTTTGGCACAACAAGTTTTTCTGCCACAGCTCATCAAACTAACGTCTGCCAATTGGGTCCTGAAGGCATTGACATTGTTGACGAGTTCCAGAAACGATACCTACAACATTTCCACACATGGGAAGTATAAATATTTGTTTGACTTACCAAGGGTAACTATCTCATACAGAACGATTCCGTAAGACCACCTGAAAAAATTTCGAAAAAGTATTGCCGAGATATTCTCTAAGTGAGCTTGTAAAGACAAAAACCAAAGAGATAGCCTGCTCAGTGCAAAAATATACATCATACATACACGTCACTCAAGGTGGAAAGTCCAGCGAAATTTCCCAACAAAATCTCTGGTGCAGTCCATTTTATTGGCAAACGGCCCTGCAACGACAGTTTGTTTAAAAATAAGTGTTTTAATACTGGTGAGCTAACAGAGGACATGCATGCAAACGTGAGGTTGTTGATGCACCTCTTCCGAGACTTATGGAGTGTCAAAATTTAGCAAATGTCATAAATTTAGATGATTAAGTCAACTAACTCAATTGTATTCTGTGGCATGGCAGAACGTGGAGCTATCCTCAGTTAGCAGTCAAGGTGAATTTTAAGAGGAGTTAGGGCTAACCTTAAGAATCTGTTTGCAAGTGCCACTACAAAAAAGATAAAGCAAAGACGATCTTCTACCTTTTTGGCATTTCCATGACCATATTTAAAGTTTTGATATGCCATGCCAAAGTCGGTCACTTTACACACATAGTTGTTATCAAGGAGGACGTTTCGAGCTGCCAGGTCACGATGGATTATCTACCGAAAGACAAAGATCCAAAATGTACACTGGCTAACAAATGCATGTCTTTTGTGAGACCTACCATGATCAGAGGGAAGATTATACAGACGTTTGCATGGGCTGTAAAACCTCTTGTTCCTAAGGTGTTCATTACAGACCAAACATGTACCAAAATGACTGCAACATTAGGTGACCCACTGACAACACCAAAGGAACTCTTGAGAAACATTAAGAATATGAAACCTGCTTCCGAAAAGATTCATATAATTTAGATATATCTATATTCAAGCAACTCAAAAGGTATAACAATCCCTAGCAGGTATTTCTGCGGTAAAATTGAATGTAGAAGCATTTTAGTTACTTACCCCCCTTGATCCAAGGAATACCATACCAGCGGCGATTTGTTTGGCAAATAGCACAAGGTCATAGTTGTTCAAATCTTGAGGCCTCCCTTCTCCAAGATAATACCGATCATTAATTCCTCGGCATTTTCTCATGTAACCAAGCAGGTCACCACATGGTAAATGTTCCATGATAAGGATCGGATGAACTTAAAATGACCAAAAGGAACGAATCAGTAAAAAAACCAAACAAACATACATACGAGCTAACATTCTCATACTCAGTTGAAATGGTATTGCATGTAATATGAATGACGCTTAAACTTAGCATGTACCTTGCCTAGTGACGCAGCCAATGAACTTCACCATGTTTGGCTGATTGCTTGTTCCGAGAATTTTTCCCAGCTCGATCTCTCTCATCAAAGATTTTCTTCCTTCCTCCCCTGCGGTGGCTACAATAAAAAGAATATACTTTATAACCGGGTTAAAAATCCTTATTGACGAATTTTCTCGTGCTTAAGAAGCGAAAACTTCGGGTAAGGATTTAGAACTCACATCCTAGGAAGTCTTTGAAACCCAGTTGGTGGAGCTCACAACTGCAAAAATGGAACCGGTCGGCGAGCGAATCCTTTGAGGAATTTATATTTTCTTTGGTTCACGATTGTGGCATATACCTCCCATCTTCAATTTTTTTATTGCTATTGATGCTTCTATTGTTTTATTTTTACTGTTGTTATAAAAAATAACTTTTCATGAATCTCTCAGAGCGCCTTAATCGACCTGAGGTCTCCAGGTTTCCAGGTCTCCCATTTGGAGAACTAAGAAGAGCTCTCCACACTGCTCCAAATGCCCCCAATGACATCTTGAAGCAGGACACGGTTCACTTCAATCTCCCATTCATCCACTTCTACATTCAACAGCTCCATCTCAACTGCCTCCCCTTGATAAGGACTAAATATTACAAAAATCGTACAATTTCTATTGATAAATCAAAGTATACTTGATCAAGGAAAAAGAAGTTACGCAAAAGTTTTGAGTTTCTAAATTATTTGACGGATTTCTTCAATTTAAGGAAAGGTAATCACTCCAGAGATGAAAAAACAACATTTTCTTGTGCAGAAACCTGAGATAAATGATAACTGGAAAGTGCAAATCACGTCACTCTTGGCAAAAAACACAAACTACCCATCCACGTGCTTTGAGGAGAGATAGTTGACTGGATCTTACGTGTGAAGCATTTAGCAGCAACTGTGCGATTTCCAGGTCTCCCATTTGGAGAACTAAGAAGAGCTCTCCACACTGCTCCAAATGCCCCTCGCCCAATGACATCTTGAAGCAGGATACGGTTCACTTCAATCTCCCATTCATCCACTTCTACATTCAACAGCTCCATCTCACCTGCCTCCCCTTGATAAGGACTAAATATTATAAAAATCGTACAATTTCTATTGATAAATCAAAGTATACTTGATCAAGGAAAAAGAAGTTACGCAAAAGTTTTGAGTTTCTAAATTATTTGACGGATTTCTTCAATTTAAGGAAAGGTAATCACTCCAGAGATGAAAAAACAACATTTTCTTGTGCAGAAAAACTAAAATTATAGAATTAATTGTTCACGCAGACTATCATTCTAGTTAACTTTCCAAATGGAATGGTTGACATGACAGTAAGATTTAAACTCCAACTTAATTTTTTTTTGTAATTTCAATTCAGTAAATAAAAGGCAAACTAATTGACTTACAGAGCCGTAGCAGCCGCTGTAGGTCCAAATGGCAAATCAAGAAAGAAATAAAGAAGGAATAATGCTTCTGCCTTAATTTGAATATTTAAATAAAAATGTTATGCACTTTGGTGAGTGGTTAATAGAAGATTATAAATCAGATAAAATTGCAAGACAAGAAACAGTAGAAGCATGCCAATAGTGCCTCAAAGGTTTTCTTTTTCCTGCAAACCGAGATGATATTAATACTTACCTAACAGTGAACTTGAGGAGAACAATTGAAATACGAAGTGAAGTAAAAGCAAACATAAACTGGTTTTTTTTTTTTTTTTGCTTCTCACACGACTTACTATTCTCTGGAAAAGTTACCCAAAACAAGACACGAAGAACGAGCTTTACCTGTCCTTCGACGTTTCCAAAAATAGCAGCCCATGAGCAAAATAACAATGACAGCAGCCATTGATCCAAAAATATAATACCACACCAGGAATGGACTCATAGCTGTTGGTGTAAGTTAAACACATGTTTCTTAGCCAGATTAAAAAGGTAGTACATGGGATGATAAGGGAGAGGTTGTTACCTAGTATTAACCAGCCCTTCTGGATACTATTTTTCGCTAGAGCTTCGCTGGCACATTAGAAATGGCTACTATTTCATGGGGGCTGTCCTGGTGTACCTGTACACGGGGGAATTTCTATTGTTTTCATATCCATACGTGGAGTTGTGACGCAGTTCGTTAATGCTTCGTTCCTTCGTGTACTGGTACACGAGGACACAACCATTTCATGGAAGAGATTCAAAGAAAGGTAAACAAAAGCTATATGGAGAAGACCTAGTTAGAATCTTGTTTTGAATTGAGAAATACATTGCCTTTGTAAAATGGATGCAGAGCAATTCCCTTTGCCAAATAGAAACAATAATGATGATAATTATTTGGGTATCTAAAGGGAGGTTCTACTGCATCTAACAGGCCAGGGGACCCATATTTTAATCACACGCTTACAACCAACATCCATACACGCATTCACACACAAAAAACAACAACAAAACAAACAAAAACAAAGAAACAAACAGACAGAACACAGCAAATAGCATGCTTAAAAACGTTTCAGGTTTCATTAAGTCGAATGATCTATTGTTGTTAAATTTCAGATTGTTTCTACACTACAATAATGCCAGCTTACGGTTGACTTTTATCATCACAATGGAGCGGACCACATTCCCTAGTCTGTTACGAGCTTCACAGGAATATTCACCACTGTCCTCCTCCACAACCTTTGCAATAACCAGATAACTTGTTGTCTCATCCAATTGCGTATCAATGACTGCCCTTTCTTTTATTGGGTCTCCATCTTTTTTCCAAGTGATATTTACTGTTGCTTCGTTGACGCTGCAAGTTGATCTAAGCTTATCACCTTGAGTAAGCGTTGGGTATGGTTTTGGAATTACTTTGGCAGTAGGTTTTTCTGTGTTGAGAAATAGATAATGTATACAAAACTTGGTTTTCATAAAAAAAATTCGTTCAGAATCCCTTAATAAGGTAATTAAACAGAAAATAAGTGATCCAATGCGAGGTAGAACGTGCCAATTTGAGTGAAACTTGACATCAAAGGGGTTCAAAGAGGGTTTGAAATACTTGTCCAAAATGTTTCTGTATCTTTGCCAAAGGGTCCCAGACCCCATTCAACCGAATCTACCAGATGCTTCTAAATAAACCGAGACCCGGCCCTTTGTTCTTTATTATTAAGACATATTGCCCCATACAAAGCTACGAGTCATTGCAGTTATCAAAATCCTTTAGATCAAAATTATCAGAGTGACCATGACTTGAACCCTCGCAAGGGCAGTACAGCGCTCTACAACGTGAGCTAACCAAGCACCGTTTGTAAATCTTCATAAAATGATTTTGATTTACCAGTAACATCGATCCAGAAGGAGATGTTAACTTTTCCAAACAGATTTTCAGCAACACATTCATAGAAACCTCTCTCATTAAAAGTCACGTGCTCAATAACTAACGTATTGTTGTTACTAAGAGCTTCTCCATCCTTAGTCCAGTCGACAGATACTGGAGGATCACCCCGTTTAAAACAATCTTTTTCAAATGTTGAGTTCAGTGGAACTGAAAGATTCTTGAGTTCAGGATTTAAATGCGGCGAAACTAGAAAGAAAAATTTAAAAGAGTTACGATGAGATTATTGAATGTACACACTGCAAACGAATGAATGGTCGTCACGACCAGCAACCTTTAAGAATTTTCATTCTGGCGCCATCATTACGTTAGTTACTTTTTTGACACAAAAATTAAAACCTTTCCCATATCCCTGCCATTTACCTAGGAAATTTGACCTCCAATCAATCTGAACGCGAAATACAAGTTCTAACTCATTAAAGGTGCAGGAAACATCCGACGTAACAAATTAAAGTGATGATCTAATCCTGAATTTTTAGCAATTGCAACTACCCAGGACGGCGCACTACTTTAAGCTTGATTTTCGCCTGGTCATTACCACATGAGAAGGTAAATCAGAACCATGTGATCAGCTACGCCGTTCAAATCTTGTTTTCAATTGAGAAATGACTTTCAATTATTCTATATTGGATGTAAACCAATGGCAACACCCGAATAGAAAACAAACAATCACGATGACATTACAATAAATTATTCAGGCCTATATAAGTTGGTGCTACTGCTTGAAAAAGCCAGAGGACCCATTTTGTAAGTTCTGATTTACAGTTCCTTAAAAAAATAGCCGGGATAGAAAAAGGAGCAATCTCATTAAAAATCGAATGACGTTTATTGGTTAATGATGGACACTACATTAATAATAGCTTACGTCCGACTATTATCATCACAGTGGAGCGGGCCACATCTCCTAGTCTGTTACGAGCTTCACAGGAATAGTTACCGCTGTCGTCCTTCACAACCTTTGCAATAATCAGACGACTTGTTGTCTCATCCAATTGCGAATGAATGGTTGCACTTTCTCTTATTAGGCCTCCATCTTTTTTCCAAGTGATATTTACTGCTGCTTCATTGACGCTGCAAGTCAGTAAGAGCTCATCACCTGCGGCGAGTGTTGATTGTGAATTTCGCCTTATTCGAGCAGCGGGTTTTTCTGTTTTGAGAAAGAGACAACTTACAATTTAGTCTAAAACAGCTTCACTGGTAATATTTGAGTAATGTAATTATGATGGACACGAAATAATCCAAGAGAAACCCTCTGAACGGAAATTGTAGGGTAAATGGTTCTAATCTAGAGTTTGACTTGTGAATAATAGGAAACCACGAGAGATTTCTCGTTCATGAATCAAGCAACGGAAATTAATAACCACCTCTTATCAATTGTTCATTTTTCCTAACAGTTCAATAACACTTCTGTGTGGAGAGTCAGGCACCATGCAAGTGAAGGCTGTCATCCTCAAAGATATTACAGAGATGATCTTGCTCGGCTAATCAGCAGTACATATGTGTAATATCGATATAAAATTAATGTTAAAAAAGAGAGGTTTCAACAAGGTGGAGGAATTTCCTCACTTTGGAAGACAGAATAATGATCCTGGCTAGCGCTTAAACCCAGAAAAATTAGTTCTGAGTCCATTCGGCCGCAGCTTACATAACTGAATGATTAAAATGCGATTTGAGATCTGAAAACCTACCGTCGACTAGAATATGGATATTTTCGGCAGAAATTCCTCCAGGATTTATTGCTTTACAGGTGTACAGACCTGCGTCTTCCTTTGTTATGTTATTAAAGAGGAGAGACATGTTATGTCCTTTGGATAAGTTATTCTTAAGCCAGGTTATCTGTGGCTGTGGCCGACCTTGAATAATTTTACAAGTCAAAGTCACATTGTCTCCTTCTCTGATTGGATTGCTTGCTCCTGAAACACTCACCTTTGGCCGAACTTTGAATAAACGAGCAAAAAAGTTGAAAAAAATTGGCTTAGTTATACACACATTATATAAATATCTTAGAAGGCAATTAACTTTTGGGTTACTAACATTAATCTAAAATGTGACTGATTTGAATAACCAGATGAAGGTTGATGAACATATAGAGGGTTCCTACAGAAATGCCCATCGGCGAAAAATTAAAGGCCCTTAGAAAAAATACCAAAGATTGTTTTAACCTCTATAAATGAAATAAAAAACCCCTCTTATCAGCATTACCTACATGCAACTGAATTTTTTAAGTGACTAAATTCTTAACATCAGCTACCGATAGTTACCTATAATGTTTAGCTTCATCTTTAATACAATTTAAACTGCATTTTGTACTATTCATATTTTAGGGTAGATATTTTAGTCGTTTAAGTTTTTTATTTTATATTAGTCTGTGTCCCCTTATTAGCGTGGATTCCTCAGGCAACATGGTTTTTGACACAGAAATAAAGTTTTATCATTATTTTTGCTATTATTACCTGTTGGTATAATTTCCCAATAACTCACTCACCTAGAACAAACACAAGTATGCTTTTATGTCTGCTTGTGACCCTTTTCGATCCTTTATTTTGTGTCATGGTACATCTGTATGTGCCACCGTCCTCAGGGAGAACAGGATCAATCTGTAGACTGCCACTGGGAATTCGAGGGAATCTTCTCCCATCAAGTCCTGACTTTTCTCCTTGTTTACTCCAAGTTATCTGTGGACATGGTGTTCCTTCAGCGCCACAGTTTATAATACCAGATGTGTAAGCAGTAAGGCTCTGGACGTCTCGAGTGTTCTCAGTGAATCTCGCTGTTGGAATAAAAAAAGAAAATAACCACTTACCAAAGCCGCAATGAAGAAATGCCATCTAGTCCCTATTGTGTGTCTGTATTGTGGATACCGGGCACATTTACTGTTATGTTAACATTCTCTACAATGAGGTAATTAAGGTCTTCTAAATGTGTTGAAAAGGATTTTCCTACCATTAATGTAAACTGTGTAATACTGAACATATTCCAGTCTGTGGCATTCATATGTTCCTCCATCAGACAACTGCACATTTTCTATGACCAGTGTACCATTTCCTGTGGTCTTGACCCTCTTAGAAAAAGAATTCATCCCTTGCATCTTTTGACCATTTATGACCCATCTTGCAAAACTGGTTTTGTTAAGTATTGAGCAGTGAAGGATTTCAGTGCTGCCAATATCAAAGTAAAGGTTCTCTTTTCCCAATACTTGTATGTTATCTGAAAGAAATGTTTGCAAGTAGCACAATTATCAGTTCATTCTGTCTCAGTATTTTGGTATTAGTTAATTTCAAAACTAATAGTACCTTGATCTTTGGTGTTTAACTTTAAATACGTGACTGTTCACGAAGACCAGTCACCTTTAGGAATTTCCATCTCGGCGTTATTAATGCCTTACTTACTTGGTTGACACATTGCTTGAGAACCTTTGCCATCTTCTTGACATTGACTGGGGACATTTAACTTTCCATCAGTGCGAGCGCAGGATGCAAGTTCATCCTCTGCTCCAGTGCAGTAAACATCTACCATTACAGAAGTAATGTTTCCATCCTTTATGTTTGAGCCAATAAATTCAGCAAGAGCCTCTTCAAAGCCAAGTTGACGACAAATAACTTGGGCATCATTGAAATCCCATCCATTTGTGCAAATTTTTCCCCATTTCCCTTTGTAAAATACTTCCACTCTGCCACCATACTCTACATTAGCACCATTCAAGCGAACGGGAACTTATAAAAGCACAACAAACTGAGTATTTAGTGAAGGTAAGTTATGGAGTGAATTAATGAGGAGATGAAATATGGACGAGGGAAGGAGATAGCAGGATTATGAAGAAATTTAAAAGTTCAGGGTGCTCAAACAGGTTTAGAAATCCAATTCGGTTGTACGGGTTCTTTAATGGGTAACTGTAAGGGTATCAATTTTGGGCCTTTATTACGCCTTCAATTACAATTTAAACCAATCCTAGCAAACAACGTAATTGTCAATATGTCATATTTTCTTAAAGAGCAATCTTAGAGGAAAGACTAGTAACGAATTAAATAATCAAAGCAAGAAGGGATGTTTTGGCGAGGTCTACCGCTCGAATTATGATCAATTCTCTAAGGGTACCTAGAGTACGATGTACAAAAGAGAAGACTGAAACAGATATGACAACAAATTCCAAAATGCATAATTGATTAATACCTTTGCAGAATTGCAGTCTGTTTGAGAAGCTTTCTTCACATTTGGTCAAAGTGGAGGTGCAGTTGAAATTAGTGGATGTCTCTGATAAATTGCCACTGTCTTCATACCATCTACCATAATTACTGCTGTTTGAGTATCCCATTGCCATACACGTCAAATCTACTTCAACTTTATTCCACGTACTGGTGCAAAGCTTTTTCCAGCTGCTGTTTGTATAGATTTCCATTGTACCAACTGACGGGTTGCTCTCCGTTTTTAAAGCGTAGTGGAAGTTTATTTACATTTTAGGAGGCTCTCTTCAAGATTCTAAAAATTTGAAATATTGTGCCGATGATTCCCCCAAATAGGCACTTAGTTTCATATGTAGACCAATTATAGGTGTGTTAGAAACATAATCACCAGCCCAAAGCTAAATGGTATCTTTTAAGATCGGTCAAAAAAACAATCAATACTCGGATCAGACATCCCATACCATTTTTATCAAGAAACTAAATATCTCAGTCGTGATTGACGAGAAATTTAGCGCTAAATGCTTATGGATGACAACAGTGGAAACTGTAATGAGAATGATAACAATATAAATGAAGATACTTAAATAATACAAACATTTGCAACATTAATGATCGGGATTGGATGATAACAATAACGATAACGATAACGATGATGATCCTGATGATAATAATGAGCGTGAGAACGAAAATGATAATAGTAATGAAAATAACTTTATTCAAGCTGCGACACGGTCAATTTATTAAGATGTAGATTAAAAGTCGAAGGTTTTTGATAGGACTTAGCATTTTAATATGGGGCTCAACTATGATTACACTTCGGACCATCCATGATGTCTGTATGTTACCTTCGTGGCAACTGAACATTTTGTTGCATTCCCTTACGAGTGCTCTGCTCCCATTACAATGTTTCCCGCCATATACTGGTTCTGGATCGGAACATTCTCTAAACCTTATCTGTATGCCACTGGCTGTTTTAGTGCAGATACTCCAGGGACTCCACTCACTCCAACCACCACTGACTAACAATGTTTCAAGAACAAGCAGTAGGACAACTTTAAAACTTTGCTTTGGAAGAAGCCACTGTGATCAGGTTGTTTTCAGAAATTATTATTTTTTACTTCGCTTGAAATTTTAACTCAAATTGAAGGTAGGAAAAAATATTAAAACACTTGAAACATACTTTAATAGAGATGTGCCTCGTCAATTGTTACTTCTGAATGGGTTAATACCCTTTTTTAAAAGTAATAAGAGTTTTGGTAATTTTTAGTTTATCATTTCCTTTTTGTAAAGATCAAAACTTACCACTGTATGGTAGCAACAATTACAAAATGTCACCTGGACAAATATACGTAATGCAAGATAGGTACATGATAGAGCGTTCTTGGCACAGCCTTTCACTTTACTGTTTGAGGGGAGGGTGGGACTGGTACAGCTGCGTCCTCGTCTTTGTAATCCGCCCCCACATTATGTAGTTACATTACAGTTCTCCCATCCCCCCCAAAATGACAAGCCACTATCAACTATCACCGTGTCGGACGTTAACCTGATTAACAGATTAAATATGCTTTGAAATAAAGAGCAGCCTGCAGATATTGCAGATTAAATACATGTATATTGCTAATTCAATCCACATTTTGACCGTATCAATTACGAATAAGGCATGAACGAAACTTTACAAAATCTAAATACCAGCATATTGTAGAAACCTTGCAACTGCTAAACATTGATATCTAACTTGATATTGAAAATGGAATGCACATATAATGCTGATTCATTCAACCTTTTGAACGTTGCAAATAAAGATAAGGTATGTAAAGATAATTCAAGCCTCTTTGTGTAATCTAAACGTATGATTTTTTAGTAAAAGGAGACAATTACTCAGAAATTGTACAATATCTCAAGAAAAGGAACAAGGCACATTCTCATTAAGCATTACGTAAAGTATGAAGACACTTACAATCTGATTCGTTCCACAAAATCCACATGAAAAATAAAAGGATAGCATTAATTATTAAAAGAAAGTACCATAATTTCTGGCCGATTACCCGAGAGTAATTCTCTTAATTTTGCCACAAATAGTTGTTGGCGCGCGTTATAAGAAGGTGCGGGTGATACGATAATTTATAAAGCTTCCGTATAGTTTTAACACTGTAAGGAGAAAAAAACAGGGATGATGAGATCCACTAGGTACCCAACCTAAAAACCTGTGCGATAACTCATTTATTTCGCGCAGATTGCTCATTGTAATAAGAGACTTAAATGCTCTCAATGAAAGCCGATGCAAATCGAAAACATATCTCCAAAACTCGACAACAAAGCTTTTAGCAGGTAATTTAGTGTTAACAACTGAGTTGAAAACGTAAATTAGCCACCTGAAAGGGTAAAAAAGCTGACGTTTCGAGCGTCAGCCCTTCGTCGTATCTTGTTTGTACTCTCAATTTCTTTTCCTGTCAATTTCACGGCTTGTTTCTTTGTTTAGTTCAAAAAATAATTCTCACTTACACTTGTAATGAACTTGAAAGAAAAAGAATATAATTGTGAAAAAGCAGGCTTCAGAGCAATTTGCGGGGAAAAAATGCCGACATGTTCATTTCATGGCACTGCATAATTAACAGAGTAGAATATTCGACGCATCTGTGAAATTTTCTCAGCGAGCACTGCCTTAAGTTTAAGAGCATTTTCCCGTGTCAAGCGATTTCTTCGACTCATTAGAACTCGAGATATCGTTTTTTTTTTAGAACAGATTTTTACAAGTGGCATCATTCTCAATGGAGCATCGAAAGCAAGAAGTCTGAAAATTTATTAGTTGCAAGCTAAAGGTATCATGTCAACAAAAGCAATGGAGGAACTTTGTGAGTCGACGATTTTCCTTTGTCTTTGGGAGTGGGTTATCTGCCAGTTCGGGTAATCTTTAAAATTTTTTCCTCTTTATTTCAAAAATTGATCGATGCGGGTAATCTGCCACGCCGGGTAATCGCCCGGAAATTACGGTAGTCGTCTCCGAGGTTAATTTTAATCATTTTCACATTGAAGAGTTAGCAAAATCCTCGAGAGAATTCTCGACAAAAGTAAGGAGATTCCATTAAAAAAAAAGAAAAAAACTTTCAAAGTAAAATTAATTAATTTTCTCCAAGATGCTGATAAAATATCAAGTCAACAATTTATGTAAATAATCAAAAGAGCCAGGCTGATTGTTTTAACCGATCGCATACTGGTCAAACAGCATCAATTTAAAAGGAAATTAGGTTCTTTTTGTATAATCAAAGCAGTCACTTCCACGCAGCAAAAATACGAAGACTCAAATGATAATAATAAATATAATGAGATACACTGCGAAGAAAAGTCACTTTTCTTCGATCAATAATAACAGTGTTTTGAAATCACCGGTGATCCGTGCTATGTGATTGGCTGTCGTGGGCGTGATAACTTTATAGGATAGATTAATTAGAAGGATACTACTAGAAATTATCAATACTGCATATTACGGTAGTTATTGCACCATATCCTCATGAAAAGGAACAAGCCACATTCTCATTAACCATTATGTAAGGTATAAGGACACTCACCGTCTGATTCGTTCCACACAATGCACATGAAAGGAAAAGGATAGTACTAAATATTAAAAAGAAAGTTATCATCTGAAAAGTTAATTTTTTTTATATTTATATTGAAGAGTTAGCGGAATCCTTGATAGAATTCTCGATGAAAGTAAAGAGATTCAATTGAAAAAAATCCTTTCAAAGTGAAATGAATTCATTCCTCTCTGGGGTGTTAATAAAATATCATGTCAACAATTTCTGTAAATCATCAAAATAGCCAGGCTGATATTTTGAACCGATCCCATTCTGGTCAGATAACATCAGTATAAAAGCAGATTAGTTTCTTTTTGTATAATTAAAACAGTCACTTTCACGCAGTTAAAATAAGAAGAAGACTCATATTACAATAATAAAAATAATGAGATATAAAATGAAGAAAAGTCACTTTTCTTCTACCAATAATAACAGTGTTTTGAAATCACTGGTGATCCGTGCTATGTGATTGGCTGTCATGGGCGTGATAACTTTATAAGATTAATTATGAGGATGTTACTAGAAATTATCAATACTGCATATTACGGTAGTTACTGTACCATATCCTCATTAAAAGGAACGAGCCACATTCTCATTAACCATTATGTAAGGTATAACGACACTCACCATCTGATTCGTTCCACACAATGCACATGAAAGGAAAAGGATAGTATTAAATATTAAAAAGAAAGTTATCATCTGAAAAGTTAATTTTTTTTATATTTATATTGAAGAGTTAGCGGAATCCTTGATAAAATTCTCCATAAAAGTAAGGAGATTCAATTGATTAAAAAAATCCTTTCAAATTGAAATGAATTCATTTCTCATCATGATGCTAGAACAAATATCATGAAATGCAGCAAAATATGAAGAAGACTGAAAGGATTATAAGAAATATGAGATATAGTGTGAAGAAAGACAGTAAGGAGAGAAGTAAGGAGATTCAATTGAAAAAACAATCATTTCATAGTAAAATGAATTAATTCCTCTCCAGGATATAAATAAAATATACTTTCAACAATTTATGTAAATCATCAAATAGCCAGGCTGATTGCTTGGGCCAGACTATTTAAGTCTGACTAGTGAATAATAGGAAACCATGCAACGGAAATTAATTACTACCTCTCATCAATTGTTTATTTTTCTTAATAGTTCCATAATACTTCTGTCTGGAGAGTCAGGCACCATACAAGTGAAGACTGTCATCTGCGAGGATATTACAGAGATGAACTTGCTCGACTAACCACCGGTACATATGTGTAATATCGATATGTGGTTCGAAATTTTAAAGGTAATGTCAAAAAAGGGAGATTTCAAGAAGAAAACCCTCCAACTAGATGGAGGAATTTTCTCACTTAACAATTAGTCCTGAGTCCATTCGGCCGCAGCATACATAACTGAATGATTAGAATACGATTTTAGACCTAAAAAAATGTACCTTTAACAGAAATATCGATACTTTCAGCAGAAATTCCTCCAGGATTTTTTGCTTCACAGGTGTACAGACCTGCGTCTTTCTCTGTTATCTTATGAAAGGAGAGAGACATGTTGTGTCCTTCAGATACGTTATTCTTAAGCCAGGTTATTCGTGGCTGAGGCCAACCTTGAATGATTTTACAAGTCAAAGTCACAGTGTCTCCTGCTCTGATTAGATTGCTTGCTCCTGAAATTTTCACCTCTGGTCGAACTATGAATAAACAAGTAAAAAAGTTAAAACAGCTTTCTTGTAGACACATAATATAAATATCCTTGAAGGCAATTAACTATTAGCATATAACTTTTACTATCATCAATCTACAAATTGTGCAATGCATTTTAATCTAACTAATTTGAATAACCAGCTGAAAGTCCTTTTCTAACAGCTAAAAACAACAAATCATTGGAACATATAAGGTGACCTTGCAGAAATGCCCATCGAAAAAAAATTAAAAGCCCTTCAAAAAAAAAAAAAAAAGATCATTTTAACCTCAATAAATGAAATCAGAAACCCATCTTACCAGCATTACCTCTATGCAACTGAACTACTTCAGTGACTAAATCCTTAAGATCAGCAATCGATAGTTACCTATAATGTTTAGCTTCATTTTTAATATATTTTAGACTGCATTTTATACTATTCATATTTTAGGGTAGATATTTTAGTCATTTAAGTTTTGTATTTTGTATTAGTCTGTGTCCCTTTATTAGCATGGATTCCTCAGGCTTCATGGTTTGACACTGAAATAAAGTTTTTATCACTATTTTTTCTATTATTACGTGTTAGTATAATGACCCAACCAGTTTCAGATTTTTCCAATAACTAACTTACCTATAACAGACACAAGTATGTTTTTATGTGTGCTTGTGACCCTTTTTGATCCTTTATTTTGTGTCATGGTACATCTGTATGTGCCATTGTCTTCAGGGTGAACAGGATCAATCTGTAGACTGCCACTGGGAATTTGAGTGAATCTTCTCCCATAAAGTATTAACTTTTCTCCTAGTTTCCTCCAAGTTATCTGTGGACGTGGTGTTCCTTCAGCACCACAGTTTATAGTACCAGATGTGTAAGCAGTCAGGCTCTGCTGGTCTCTAGTGTTCTCAGTGAATCTTGCTGTTGAAATAAATAAAGAAAATAACCACTTACTGAAGCCGCAATGAAGAAAAGCTAACTAGTCCCTATTGTGTGTCTATATTGTGAGTGCTGGGCACATTTACTGCTATGTTAACTTACTCTACAATGAGGCAATTAAGGTCTTCTAAATGTGTTGAAAAAGATTTTCCTACCATTAATGTAAACCGTGTAATACTGAACATATTCCAGTCTGAGGCATTCATATGTTCCTCCATCAGACAACTGCACATTTTCTATGACCAGTTTACCACCTTCTGTGGTCTTGACCCTCTTAGAAGAGGAATTCATCCCTTGCACCTTTTGACCATTTATGACCCATCTTGCAAAACTGGTTTTGTTACGTATTGAGCAGTGAAGGATTTCATTGGTGCCAATATTAAAGTAAAGTCTCTCTTTTCCCAACACTTGTTTGTTATCTGAAAGAAATGTTTGCAAGTAGCACAATTATCAGTTCATTTTGTCTTAATATTTTGGTATTAGTTAATTTCAAAATTAATGGTATTTTGATCTTTGGTGTTTAATTTTAAACACATGACTGTTCACGAGGACCAGTCACCTTTAGGAATTTCCATCTCGGCATTATGAATGCTTTACTTACTTGGTTGACACAGCGCTTGAGAACCTTTGCCATCTCCTTGACATTGACTGGGGACATTTAACTTTCCATCAGTGCGAGCACACGAAGCAGGTTTATCCTCCACTCCAGTGCAGGAAACATCCACCATTACAGAAGTAATGTTTCCATCCTCTATGTTTGAGCCCATAAATTCAGCGAGAGCCTCTTCAAAGCCAAGTTGACGACAAATAACTTGGGCATCTTTGAAATCCCATCCATTGGTGCAAATTTTTCCCCATTTCCCTTTGTAAAATACTTCCACTCTACCACCATACTCTACATTTGCACCATTCAAGCGAACAGGAACTTATAAAATCGCAAAATTATGAGAAATTAGTGAAGGTAAGTCATACAATGAATTAATGAAAAGATGAAATATGGATGTGGGAAGGAGATAGCAGGATTATGAAGAAATTTAAAAGTTCAAGGTGTTCATACAGGTTTAGAAATCCAATTTAGTTGTACGGGTTCTTTGATGGGCAGCTGTTCAGGTATCATTTTTTGAGCCTTTTTTACACCTTCAACAATTTAAATCAATCCTCGAAAACAACCTAATTTTCAATATATGTCATATTTTTTTTTAGAGAAAACTCTCTGAGAAAACATGAGTACATAATCAGTTAGCAAAGCAAGAAAGGATGTTTTGGCGAGGTCTACCGTTGGAATTATGATCAAGTTGATAAGGGTACCTAGAATAAGATGTACAAAAGAGAAGACTGAAACAGATATGAAAACAGATTCCAAAATGCATAATTGATTAATACCTTTGCAGAATTGCAGTTTGTTTGAGAAGCTTTCTTCACATTTAGTCAAAGTGGTGGTGCAGTTGAAATTAGTGGATGTTTCTGATACATTGCCACTGTCTTCATACCATCTACCATAATCACTGCTGTTAGAGTATCCCATTGCTATGCATGTCAAATCCACTTCAACTTTATTCCACGTACTGGTGCAAAGCTTTTTCCAGCTGCTGTTTGTATGGATTTCCATTTTACCAAGCGATGGGTTGTTCTCCGTTCTAAAGCGTAGTGGAAATACTGATGAAAGAAATAACACAGAAGTATATGTATATCTTGAGAGGCCCTCTTCAATATTCTACAAATTTAAATTATTTTGCCGATGATTGCCCCAAATAGGTACTTAGTTTCATATATACAATTATTGGTGTGTTAGAAACATAATCATCAGCCCTAAATTAAATGGTATCTTTCAGGATCAGTTAAAAAAAAAAGAAAGTAATTGATATTGTTCACATCAGACATCCCATACTATTCTATCAAGAAACTAAATATTTCAGTAGTGATTGACAAGAAGTTTAGCGCTAAATGCTTCTGGATGACAACAGTGAACACTTACGAGGATAATAAGAATATGAATGATGATACTAAAGTAACATAAACATTTGCAATAATAGTAATAGGGATTGTATGATAAAAATAATGATAATGATGATCTTCATGATAATAATGAGTGAGAAAATGATAGTGATAATAGTAATGGAAATAACTTTATTCAAGCTGCAATGTTAATGCTGATTTTGGACAAGGTAAATTTATTAGGATGTAGATTAAACGACAAAGACTTTTGACAGGACTTAACCTTTTTAATATGGGGTTCAACTATGATTAGACTTCAGACCATCTATGATGTCTGTATTTCAATTAATGTTACCCTATGTATTTAAAACTCAAACTCACTGATTTTACCATCTGTATGTTACCTTCGTGGCAGCTGGACATTTTGTTACATTCCCTTACAAGTGCTCTGCTCCCATTACAATGTTTCCCACCATATGCTGGTTCTGGATTGGAACATTCTCTAAACCTTATCTGTATGCCACTGACTGTTTTAGTGCAGATACTCCAGGGACTCCACTCATTCCAACCACCACTGACTAACAATGTTTCAAGAAAAAGCCGTCAAGAAACAACTTTAGAACTTTAAAACTCGTCTTTACAATCCACCCCCATAAGTTACGTTGCAGCTCTCCCATGCTCCCATGGAGCACCTGGAACCAGCAAAATTAATACTCAAAATAATAAAAGATTGTTGGTTTAACGCTGATTACACACTCTCACCTGGACAATGATTTGTGCTGCAAGATCGGCTCATACGACTTCGCCCATAGCACCAATCTCCACCATTGCTTGGGCGAGGATTTGTACAATTGCGTACTCGGCTCTGAGATCCACCACCACAAGTTAGGCTGCACCTCCCCCATAACCCCCAGGATGACCAGCGACCGTCAACTAAATTTATATCAGAACTTTAAATAATTGACAAGTTAAAGTGACTCTAAATAGAAGAACTGCCTGCCAATATTGCAAATTGCATGCATATATATTGCTAATTCATTCAACATTTTGACCGTTTCAAAAAAGAATACGGAATGAAAGAAACTTAATAATATTTTAATACCAGCATATGGTAAAAACCTTGCAACTGCTAAACACTGATATTTATAAAACCATGTAAATTAATGTAAAGGTGCATGGATTACCTGGAACCAGCAAAATTAACAATCAAGATAATAAAAGATTGTTGGTTTAACACTGATTACACACTCTCCCCTGACAATGAATTGTGTTGCAAGATGGGCTCATGCTACTATGTCTATGACACCCATTTCCACCCCACTGTGGGGGAGGATTTGTACAGCTGCGCACTCAACTCTGTGATCCACCACTTAACAATTGGAACACGAAAGAAGCGGTGGAATTGTGCATCAAATCCGACGCGAAAAATGGACAACAATATCAGAAGTGATTGTTCGCGGTAAGCGAAATATTAAGTAAAGTGAAGCGAATCGTGACGGCGCTGATGCCGAGTCTCCTTTTCCGTTGTTTTTCTCTTTTTCTGCCTCATTTAAGAACTCTAGCCCAAGGGAGAAGGTCGGAAAATTGTTTTCATTTTGGAACTGACTGGGTCTGTTGTATCCATCATTGTCGCGAAATATATTATTTTTCCCCGCGCTAACAATAGCCGTTCGCGCGAAAAGGAAAAATTTCTGGCGAAGCGATTTGCTCACGCTATCAGCGTGCACTATTGGGATTTTGAGCACGCTTACGTATACTGAATTTGATTGCGCGGCTCTGCTAGCTATGTTATAACACAAGTTAGGCTGCACCTCCCCCATGACCCCCAGGATGACCAGCCACCATCAATTATATCTATATCAGAACTTTAAATGATTGACAAGTTAAAGTGACTCTAAATAGAAGAACGGCCTGCCAATATTGCAAATTACATGCACGAAACATTGCCCATTCATTCAAGTTTTTTGAAATTAAAATAACTATAAGAATTCATGAGTTATAACCATTGTAACTTATGGCTGGTATTTTCCATGCTCACTTGCGTGCTATGGAGAATACGCATACTGATGTTAGAGTGTGAAAGGTTAAAGAATGATGATTGTGATACATGTACATACAATTTAAGCCTCTTTGGGGACTTAAACGATAATAATAAATATTATGAGATATTGTGTAAAGAAAAGTCATTTTCCTTCTATCTGTAATGAAAGCCTATTGAAATCACTGGTGATCCATGCCATCTGATTGGCTCTCATTGACATGTTACACATCATAACATGGACTAATTATGAGGATGTGATTAGAACTTAATCAATACTGCATATTACAGTAGTTACTACACCGCATCCTCATGAAAAGGAACAAGTCACATTCTCATTAACCATTAAGTAAAGTATGAAGATACTTACGAACTGATTCGTTCCACAAAATCCACATGAAAAGTAATGAGATAGTATTATTTTTTAAAGAAAAGTAATCATCTGAAAAGTCAATTTATTCATTTCTATATTTAAGAGTTAGCAGAATCCTTGATAAAGTTCTCAATCAAAGAAAGGAGATTCCATTAAAGAAAAAAACCTTAATTTGAAAGTAAAATGAAATCACCACACTGAGGGATGCTCATTAAATATCATGTCAACGATTAGTGTAAAGCAGCAAAACAGCCAGGCTGATATTTTAAACCCATTTTATTCCGGTCAAATAGCATTAATATGAAAGGAAATCAGGCTTTTTTCCTATGATTAAAGTGGTAGCGTTTCCGCACCAAAGAATATATCAGGGACTTAAATGATTATAATAAATATTATGAGATATTATGTAAGGAAAAGTCATTTTTATTATATCAATAAGGATAGTATTTTGAAATCACTGGTGATCCATGCCATCTGACTGGCTCTCATGGACATGATGAACATCATAAGATGGAATCATTATGAGCACGTGATTAGAACTTAATCAATACTGCATATTACTGTAGTTACTGCACCATATCCTCAAGTCACATTTTCATTAACCATTAAGTAAAGTATGAAGATACTTACGAACTGATTCGTTCCACAAAATCCACATGAAAAGTAATGAGATAGTATTATTTTTTAAAGAAAAGTAATCGTCTCAAAAGTCAATTTATTCATTTCTATATTTAAGAGTTAGCAGAATCCTTGATAAAGTTCTCAATCAAAGAAAGGAGATTCCATTAAAGAAAAAAACCTTAATTTGAAAGTAAAATGAAATCACCACACTGAGGGATGCTCATTAAATATCATGTCAACGATTAGTGTAAAGCAGCAAAACAGCCAGGCTGATATTTTAAACCCATTTTATTCAGGTCAGATAGCATTAATATGAAAGGAAATCAGGTTTTTTTCCTATGATTAAAGTGGTTGCGTTTCCGCACCAAAGAATATATCAGGGACTTAAATGATAATAATAAATATTATGAGATATTAGGTAAAGAAGAGTCATTTTTATTATATCAATAAGGATAGTATTTTGAAATCACTGGTGATCCATGCCATCTGATCGGCTCTCATGGATATGATATACATCATAAGATGGAACAAATATGAGGACGTCATTAGAACTTAATCAATACTGGATATTACTGTAGTTACGGCACCATATCCTCATGGAAAAGGGTCAAGCCACATTCTCATTAACCATTAAGTAAAGTATGAAGATACTTACAAGCTGATTCGTTCCACAAAATCACATGAAAAGTGAAGAGATAGTATTATTTATTAAAAAGAAGTGATCATCTGAAAAGTTAATTTAACTCTTTCTGATATTGAAGAGTTAGCAGAATCCTTGATAGAGTTCTCAATCAAAGTAAGGAGATGCAATTTAAAAAAACAACAACCTCAATCTGAAAGTAAAATGAAATCACAACATTTAGGGATGCTCATTAAATTTCATGTCAATAAATTAATGTAAATCAGCAAAACAGACAGGCTGATATTTTAAACCAATTTTATTCCGGTCAGATAGCATTAATATGAAAGGAAATCAGGTTCTTTTTGACTTATAACCGATAAACTAGACTTCGCGGGAAACGTACAAAACGGGGGAAATTAACTCGGTAGAGACCACTCGGCTTACGAGAACGGAAACTGGTCACGATTTCCTGGTACACGGAGATCTACTTCAAGCGAGCTTACGCGGATGTCAAGGATGAGACAGCGTTTTGGCTCCACAGCAGACTTTATTCGTAGAGCACTCTAACATACATCATGCCAGATTCAAAACTAAACTTGTAATCGGTACGCCATGTGTATGTAATCGAAAAAGCTTTACAAGGTACTTGCTTAAATATGAACTGGTGTGAGGTTCCATTGTTCTCTACATCTACCATATTTGAACAGTGTATCAAAAGAAGCGGAAAATGTTTCTCTGAAGTTAAACGAAAGCTACTTAAATATTCCATCTGTCTCCACGGCGAAAAGAATCTCAAAATTTAAAGGACGGATACAATAAAATCGAGGCCATTAAAAATAGGTAAATTAGGGGAGAATTCACAGCTCTGGTATAGAAAATATACCTATCTTAATAACAGTAAAGCAGATTGGGAAATAAAAGTGGAAAACTAATAAAAAGTTTCTGCTTATCTATGCAAGGTTGGTGTGGAAACTATCGCTTGAAAGTAAATTAAAATTAGGAGTATAAACTCAGCTGCCAACTGCTATGGGAACCAATTTTTCCAGAAAGACCATTAACAATTATATTTACCTAAAATTTCAGTAGTAATGAACAACAAAAGTACCGACATGCAGATGCATAATGAAAGCAAGAACAAAGCAAAAATCTCTTAGTTTACTACTCAAAAGCTGCGGTGGTTTTTTATGTTTTTTTTTTAATTTACTGGAATGAAAGAACTTGAATGAGCTCGAATAAATCGGAAATGGTTAAATGTGAAAAGTTTACGAATAAATATGTTGCAAACAAACACACGGAAAAATCGGTAAAAGTTTCCCGTAACATTCCTCCCACCTTAAATCGAGACCTCCTGGTCGAGAAAAACTCCTAGGAAACGTTCAGGTCATAATGACCATTGAACTTGGCATTCTTATAACCGGTAAATCATTCTCGAATTCAAACAATATTTCTCTTCTTGTATGCCCTTATGTCGTATTTCTTACTGTGCGTAACCTTCTATTTACGAAGTAGTTGTTAACCAACTTCTTTGAAGAATTTTAAAATAACATGTTAACAATCGTCTTGATCCTATCATACTTCCTGGTCAACAGCTAAGTTGTACTCTCTACTTGTTGTTTGAGTCAGTCATGGGTCTGAGGATAAGTAGTCTTCTTAGGTGCATCATGAACTTAGGCATTTCTATTCCTGGAGGTGCTTCTTGATATTGATCAAATCCCTCGGTAGATTCCATTCTGTAATCAATTTTGGCTGGAGTATCAGAAAGATCGCCTTGGTGCCAAACCTTCTTTTGTGACACCTGTGCGAAGGACGGCAGTGGTTTTTGAATAACAGAACTGAAGTTACCATTTGCGTCGGTGTGAAATGTTGCGGACAGGGACACAGCGATAAGCACTAATATCAATAGCGACTGACTTAGTGCAACTTCTTTGTTCTTTGGATAACGGGAAGGCAAATTTCCTGCAGGAGGCTGCATTGAACCTTCACTGGTAGAGGCGTGTCCATTCGCTTTGACATTCTTTCCTTGGGGTATAAATGTTCCTGTCAAAGGCACTGAGGATGAACATGCTTGCTCTTGTTGATTTGCTGATTCTTTTAGAGTAACGGTGTTATTATCGAGGTCAATCATAGCTCTGTTTACTTGGAGGAATCGTGACCAAGGATGGCGTCGAAAGCGAGGTTCTGCACGACCCGGAATTCACAAGGGAACTGACTTTCCTTAAGATATAAAGGCAAGATAATTGTTCTTCGCAGTAGGTTGTCTTTCCCCGTCTGAACTGCAGAAAGGGGAACGTGACCGTAGATCTCTTTTAAAACTTCTTCTTTTATAGCTGAAACGCTTACACCAGTATCCAACACTAGACGAACAGGTTTTCCTGTCATTTTGCCTTTAGTGATCAGGTTGGTAGGGTACGTGTCTGCTTCATTTACGCGGGGTAGCTGGACACTTAACTGATTTGGCATTTGTAACTTTCTTGGCTTCTGGTTTGAATTTCTTGGCTTTCTACCTTGGTCACTAGCTCGTGTCGGTTTCATCTTCTGTATTAAGTTAGGGTTGTTTGTGGCGTTTCCTGACTCTCGAGTTGTGATACAGTCCCCTCAGCATCCGATAGGTTCTCTTCTTCGTAAGTGGAAGATTCTTCTGGTTGACGGTAAGTTGGTTGGATAGCACAATGTAGGATCTGTCTCTCCTTCCGGAAACCGTCATTAGATTGGTTACAGTTGCAGTAATAATGAATATGGCTACGGTGTCCACATCGATAACATACCGGTTTAGTCTTGAAACTGTACTTCCTCCATTTAAAACTGACTTCCTGTTTAGGCTGTATATTCCGGACGATTCCATCTAGCTTCATTCCAAGCTTGTTAATTTGCTCTTGCATGTCAAACATCTTAAAGCCCGTGTCTGGGAATCTGCGAGGAACAGGATAAGGGCTGAGATTGTCACTGTCTTCAAAGCATCGACTGGATCTGATAACTGGTAGTCGGGGGGTTTTCTGTAAACTGAGTAATTTTCCGTCAAATAGGTCTCTGACGGACTGTTAACCAATGGCAGATATGTTTGCTCTGGTGTCTACAAGTAGCCCTGAGTCTTTCTCATTTAACTGGGCGGCAACCGTGAGAGCACGTGATCTCGGCTCATCGGACGTGATGTTAAATTGGTCAGCGGTAGCTTCAATGGATTCACATGGGGTCTACTCAGGAGCCGGGACACTGGGTGGCGAATTTTCCTCACATCTGGCGGAAATACTTGGTTGTGATAACACGGAGGGGTCTGCAACTGAGATGACTGATTTAGGTTCACATCCGAAGGAAGTGCTAGGGGGTGGCTGAGAGGAATCTGGGACTGCGATGACTGATTCAGGTTCACATTCGGCGGAAGTGCTAGGTGGTGGCAGAAAGGGGTCTGGAAGTGGGTTAACTGCCGCTGCACTCTCGGAGTTTACAATAGCGTCGGCATCATTTTTAAACATTGTTCCCATAGAACACACGAGACTCTTAAACTGCTCTGGAGTAGCTCTAGTAGATTCACATTTCACTTGGCATTTAGGATTCGTTTTCTTCTTGGGTTTTATTTTCTTCCTTTCTTTGTGGACTTTCACTCGTGCCCAGTCGACGGCTGGTCATCCCTAAGTTCGCGTTCCCAGGCTTCCTGGCGACGTATCGAGTACCGTGTTGGGTTTGAGAGTGTAGTCATTTGCATAAGCGTCCTGAACTATTTGCTGGCAAGCGCCCAGTGGTCGTTTTAGAGCTGAAAAAATCACGTCTGTTGGCTCTCTTCCCTGCACTTTGTAGTATCTGGCTACTTCTGCGTAGAATTGCAACCCGTTTTGGACCAGTTGATGGAGTTCTTCATCGGCTTGGGAGTCACGCTCACCGAAGTCCATTTCGAGAAACTCGCGTGCGATCTGTGGGAACATATCTTCTTTTACCGGAGCCAGAGGGTCGGGCTCATGATATTGACCATCCACGGCGGCCAAACGAGAACTTCTTGGATTTACAGAGGGTAATTCGTCTCTTCGTTGTGGCTGATTATAACCGGAGCGTGGAGGATAACTTCCGCTTTCTTGGCGATGTTGGTAGTTTGGTTGGTACCGCTCAAAATTCTGACTTGGTTCACGTGGAGACCTCTGGTTACAATTCTGTTGTACATGACCAACTCGCCCACACGAGTAACAAATAGACCGTCGTTTTCGTGTGCGCTGTCTTGGCGGTTCTTCACGATCGTTTTGATTTCTCCTGGCCAGGTCATTTATTCGAGCATCCATGCGTCGGAAGAATTCTTCCAACTTAGCTTCCAAGCGTTGGATTTCATATTTATAATCCGGAGTCCCCCGTCTTTCTGGTTCTGAGTAAGCTGCGAGGGGCGCGACGGACTGCTTTGGCGAGTCCCCAGTGGAACCTTGGGCCTTGGTCAAGAGTTCATTCAACTTGGAGAAAAGAGTCAGTTCTTTTGGGTCTTCAGACTTCTTTCTATTGTTGTTTGCTAACAGGGCTTCGAGCTTAGCTAAAACGAGTCTTCTCTCTGTGTAGTGTTCTTGTGGGATTGTTTAATTATGGCTGAAACTGCCTGGTCTGATGCGGAAGACTCCCGATTACTTGGACTGGTATTGGATGTCGATCTCAATAATCTTTCCTGCAGGACAATCCGTGATATGTCGTATTCGCGTCGCTAGGATAAGGATTGCTAGATTGAGTTAATCAACTGGGTTGTGTCTTCTGCGGCAGCATATGTCTTAGGTTCTTTCTTTAGTACCTCGGCTTGGATGTCAGGTCTGAGGCCCTGAATCAAATAACTCAATTTATCTTCGTCGCGTAAATCGAGACAGCTAAATTTGTCGTTCAGGTCAGCCAGTTATTTTTCAATCAATTTGTTCAATTTGAACCCTGGCGTCTAACTGAAAGTTCCTGTCGTAACCTTAATGAGCAATGTGCTGGCGAAAACCTCTCTTTCAAGGCATTACTCAAGCATCTGAAGGAGCTTTGTAAATCGCTTGGAAGATTGTAGTAATATTACTCAGCTGGGCCCTGGAGATGTAGATTTAACTGGATGGCTGCTTGATCGCTTTCTGGATTGACTTTTCTGTTGGTTAAATAAAGATTAAAACGCTGAAGCCGTCGATCTAAGTTTTTATTCTCCTAGCCATGGAACAGTGTAGGCTTCGCCAAGGCTGGTTCAGTTACAGCTGCCCCTTCCATTGCTGTTTAAAATTTTCTACACATTTGTTGCTGGATATCCATAACTTGTCTTCGGAAATCGCTCATTTCGTCAGAGTTCATTTGCATATCGTGTCGAGTGTTGATGTCTTCGTCGCTCAACGGGTTGCTTCGCTCGAATTCACTATCAGGCTCTTCGCACACACCTTCGTTTGCGACAGCGTTTTCGGCACAAAATTCTTCAATAGCTTCTGATTCTGTCTCGCTTGTTTCGTCTTCAGAGTCACAACTCAAATTGGACTCGAAGCGTAATCACTTTCGCGCTTTTGTTTGTTTTGGTTTTATGTGGATTATGATGGATAAAATTTTTTTAAATTTTTAGATATACGCGGTATATTTTATATTTTAGATCTGTGACATTTGTTTTTCTTATTTTAGCTTTTAATACTTTTTATTTTTTACGAAGGACCTCCCTGAAAACCACGTATTTACGTGACGGGTGCTTCCTCCTTAAAGATTGTTTATTATTATTATTATTATTATTATTATTATTATTATTATTATTATTATTATTATTATGATGTAATGTATGCTTCTTCGTACCAAAGCGTCAAAATTCGCTGGTGAATTAATTAACTAGAAAAGTCTTCTTTGTAGTGATCCTTAGATCTCGAACAACAAAAGTACCGACATGCAGATGCATAATGAAAGCAAGAACAAAGCAAAAATCTCTTAGTTTATTACTCAAAAGCTACGGTGGTTTTTTTTTTTATTATAATTATTATTTACTAGAATGAAAGAACTTGAATGAGCTCGAATAAATTGGAAATGGCTTAATGTGAAAAGTTTACGGATAAATATGTTCCAAACAAACACACGGAAAAATCAGTAAATTTTCCCGTAACAATATTTCTAGGGTGTTACTAGGGGAGATCTTGCTGGTATTGAATTTCGTTCTAATTGGACCGATATTGATAACTTGCTGTGGACTGTGAGTGACGTCACGTTACTTTTTTAGTGAAAATTGAAAATCATGGGTGTTCAACACTCATATCACCAACGGCAAAGCTGCGAGTGATATTTAGTTGGAAGTTGTCCTAAAAGCCCTGCGGAAACCATGCTATTTATCATTTGATAAAGGGGGTCAGTTTCCAAAGAAACTGGGTTGCCGCGTCGGTGAGGGAGTATAACAAGATAATTTTGGCTTTATCGAGTGAGTTGATAATGTAAATTGGCCACCGCAAAGAGTTTCAAAGCTGACTTTCGAGCGCTAGCCCTTCTTCACAGAGAATGGAGGAATTGTGGGTTGTGTGTGTGTTTATATGCAGGAAATGGATAAATAAGAATACATTAGTTGAATGAAGAGCATTTGTTGATACCACGGGGATTAAGAGTTCCGATTTGAAAGATAAATAGTTGTTCAAGAGTTTTGCGGCTTTCGAAACTGCTTAGTTGTAAGGAAGGTCGCAGACTGCCCTGTGCTCACTCGTAATTCCCACGGTATCAGCGAACGCTCTTCATTCACCTAATTTATTCTTGTTTTTCTCGTCACCCTGTTCCCACCAATAGCTTAGTTCCATTTTCTGCATATAAACTCACACACCACCCATAATTCTTCTTATAAACTTAGTTTGTAACGTAAATTGGCCACCTTAAAGATTTTCCTCAGCGTGAGGCATCTAATAAGACTTGTAACACATTATGTGTAGGCCATAAGAATAAAGCGTTAACATACCTAAGCATTGTACCCCAAATGACATCACTAATAGGTAAACAATTTGTGGCTGAGGCATCCCTTTAGGAAAATAAAATTATTTTTAAAATTAGTATCAATGAAACACGGTAATCTTATTAGTTTATCCTATATATGCGGTATTGAACAAGTGTGAGGTCACGAGGGCTAAATATTGGCCGATTTCCTTTCTTGTGCTTTCATGGACGAGACTAAGTCGAGGTCAATAACACGGAAAAAGAATGAGGCTAATATCCAGCCATTTAGACCGAACAAGCTTAGTCAATAAAGGATTCATAATAAACAAAAAGATCATCGCTTTATTAAGAATCAGCACTCATTCATTTCGAAAGACTGGAAAGGAAGCCCCCTGTGTTTGTGGAAAATAAACCTACGAGGATCGTTTAAGTTTATCATTTATGTTATCTTGTTTTTTACTGTCTTTTGCCGCTTTTTGCGACCTTATCGCCGGTATTGTTCAAACATAAGAAAGTTGTTTTTCTGAGTAATTTTTTTCTTGCGCTGAATCAAAATGGGAAATTCCCTGCGGACAAGATGGGCCCGCTCAGGTGGGCAATTAGAACACAGAATTCGCCTCATATTGCCTAGGGGCTCTGCCAGCCATATAATAAACTCTCATACACACATCCATTTCATTTGTGTAATCTTGGTAGTTTTTAGTTGGTAAACAAAAATAACTAAAATAAATACATTATTATTGAACACTTACTGAAAGATGGAGGCGTCAACTGAATTTGTTGATTTCCGGTTAAGTAATGACAATCTAAAACCACGCTTGTTGGCTCCTCTAATTTTACTGCAAAGTGGTTATCACATCAAAATACGTCATAAAAGCACATGGGCTTCAGATCCACCTATCACAAACTCACGTTTTATTGCATAAAACATTAACAAATGGCCTTTTCGTTCCCGGTTTGCTCTCAATTTTTTTTTTTAGATTTAAACAGCAAATCCCAGAGCTTAGCCGATTTAAGTTTCAGGCCTAAAACTGACTACAATATGAGCCACTTCTATCACTATTCAATGTACATGTTCCTGTAGCTTGATGATTAAAGCCGAGTCTTACGTAACTTGAGGTTAACGTGAGAACAGCAGTTGAGCACAGTAATATTCACTCCTTCGAATTCTTTTTTTTTTTTGTTCGGATGTCCGTGTATTGAGCTTTTTAGATATCACCCGAACTTCCTGAAACAATTGCCAGCCATTTTGTGGCCAAATGTCTGACTCATACCTCAATGTATTGCTTTTTCTAAAGACAAATGTCAGGCCAACGGTAAAATGCCTCCCGCAATATTGTGCTAAGTGTGTTTTCCGCCTTTGATTTGTTTTGATGTGTTTGGTCTTGTTCTGTTGTTTTTAACTCTTCATTTAGGTGACATATCATTGATTTCAAGTCGTGAAAGACGACTTTCAAGAAGGTAAGCTTGGAGCAAGAGCCATCATTCTAAATTTAGATTGCATGCGCAAAACATCTTTACGTTTTAATACCTTCATGTCAGTTTACTCTGGAGCAGCAAGCAGAATATCAGGTATCACTCACCCAGATTAAGAAAAAAAAAAGAGAATACCTTATTTCAGATGTAAGCCAGCGATCTACGTGGGGAATGTTTTAAAATGATTGAAATTAGCAAAGTTCTTAGCACCATGCGTTTTAATTAGAAAACTGGGTGGAAGACCTCGCACCTCTTTTAAAGTCCATAAAATCTCAAATGGGCATGAAATGTTCCCCATCAAGTGCCAGCTTCTTTTTCTAGTATAGGTCATTTTGTGTTTATGAAAAGTGGTACATAAAGGGAAGCTCGGTCTATTTGAAGCAAAAGACCTGAACATGTTTTCTCAACTCCACCTGTTCACGAAAAAATGAATTAATTCTGAGCCAGGTTTCCTGTGAAGATTCCGGCTTAAACAACTGTCTAAAACTGACGAATATACATCACGCTTTTGAAATCTTTTCCCAGAACCTATCGTTTCCGATTTTCCAAAATTATTAAAATGAAGTATCAAAGCCAACGTCTTTAAAACATCATTACTGATATGGGAAAGACGTCCTATTTCTTTTTTTCCAAAAATGGAAATTCACAGAATATTTTATATTTTATTTTTTATATTTTCACTTCTTTATCTAAAATGGGTCATTTTACGTCGATAACAACGGTACATTAAAGGGAAGCTCAGTCTACTTGATGCCAGAGGACTGTCAATATTTTTTCTCAATACAGCTTTCAACCAAATAATAAACCAATTTTTGGTCACGTTTCTTGTGAAGATTACGGGTTTTTTGCTGTCCATCAGGCGCCGAGCACAGTCACAATCGACAGAGTTATGCTGTTGTTCTTTTCGCGCTAAGCGCGTGTTGCGTCATCCTCGGAGACTCGGGCTTTGAGTCGGTTTCAAGTCAGGGAGAGAGGTAGGTAGACAGGATGGTCTACCTAAGGTCTCTTCTGTCACAAGGAGTTCGTGGAGTTGTTGCTAGCACTAACGATTGAGTTTTATCACTAGCGATTGATATTTTAGCACTAATGATTGAGTTTTATCACTAGCGATTGATATTTTAGCATTAACGATTGAGTTTTGTCACCAGCGGTTGATGATATTGGCACAAATGGCTCCCCATAAGAAGTGGAGGTTTAGTCAGAGAAACCACTTTTCCTGTTCCAAGCCTCTCATGGCTTTGTCACATGTTTCCAAGGCTCCTCCTGGTTTAACATATCAAAGCGCACGCAAAAATGCCAGTTACGCTGGCAATAGGGGGAGTTCCAACCCGTTTCAGCTTTTTTCTTTAAAGGCTTGTAAAAGCCAGGGGTGATAGCTATATCCCTTTTAAATTGGTTAAGAACTTAAAATTTGAAAACAATTAGCCTGTTCCAGGTGTTCGGCCAGTAAAACGGAGCACAATAGTGAACAGCATAAAGTGGCAGCAGAGCGAAAATAGAATCAAGGTTTCCACTTTTATCCAACTCAATCCAAAACCTCCTTCCTCTTTTCGCTCTGCCGCTACTGTCGCTCAGTTTAGCATCATGCTCCATTTTTCTAACTAAACTGCTTGAACAGGGTGTAGGACATGCGTTTCTCTTTCCACAGGAAAGTTTGAAAAATGTCAGGGAGAAGTTGACGGGGGTTTCGCATTAATAATGAGTACTAGACCCCTTGCTGACTGGATTGCGTCACACAAGGCCTCATATTCTCCCGCAAGCAAAGAATCACTCGTGCGGAAACGGTTATCCCTTTACTGCCTCAGGGAAATGCCAAATTTTTCTAAAACGAGAACGATGAACCTTTAGACCACGTATAATATATCATTTCAAAGGTATTTTCAGGGGTATGCTATAACGACCCAAACAGGCGAGGAGGATGTAACTAAAAATACTGAGTTTTCAAAGTGAACAATAAAAAAAAAGGTCGAAATTTTGTTTGCCTTATACATATGGGGTATATACTCAAGAAGCTAGAGTTGCTCTCGGCTACGCCTCGAGCAACTCTTACGCATCTTTCGTGCTCTCCAAACTTCCTGCTTGCCTCACATCTCGATGAACGCACAGCTGACGTATGAACCAATTGTTTTATAACATTTTCAACCCGATGGTTTAAATGTTGTGAAAGGGTCGATAATCGCTCTGCTACGCTTCAGCGCGTTGATAATTTTATTTCAGGAAAACATTTCGCTACGCTGTAAACGATCTTGTCTTAGATTGGTCAAAAAACTGACAGGTGAATTCATGCGTGTAAATGAACTTTATTTTCTGATTGAGTGCAAAATTCTCGAGGGATTTGTTTGCTGACGTCATGGGCGTGCACAATAGGAATATGAAGCACGCTCACGCAATTGAATTTGCGCGCTCCTATATAAGAACAGAGCTAGTAATCAAATTAATTGCGCGAGCGTGCTTCATATTCCTATTGTGCACGCTCATGGCGTCAGCAAACAAATCCCTTGAGAAAATAATTTTCCATCGGGATGAAAATGTTATAAAACAATTGGTTCATACGTCAGCTGTGCGTTCATCGAGATATGAAGCACTTGAGAAGTTTAGAGAGCACTCAAGAAGCTAGAGCTACGCCTCGAGCAACTCTTACGCATCTTTCGTGCTCTCCAAACTTCCCGCGTGCTTCATATCTCGATGAACGCACACCGATGTATGAACCAATTGTTGAATAAACTATAGCTTAAATTGTAGCTCCTAGAGCATTGTTTGTTGTGAGATATAACCTTGACCAATACAATAAAAAGACAAAAAGTTGAAGGGTGGTATATCAAGTGTCATATTGGAGGGGGCTATGCTTTTATGCCCTCAATATGCCCTACGGCACTCTTTAGCATTAAAGGGGATCATTATACTGAGGGTCTGCTGACAGACCACAGGCTAGCAAACAATCCTTTACTTTATGTTTCTTGATTCCTTAGTTTTATTTGGAATTTCATTTCCAGATAAAATCATTATAAATTAATTAAGGTGATTTTTTAAATTTTTTGGATCCATGTATGACCAGCCTGACTTCTGATGATGTGCTATTTCACATCCAATTTTTCCCGTCAAATTTTCTTATAATCCTGATAAATAATATTGAGTTCAACCGCCCTAAAATGTAAAAATATTCATGATAATTTTCAACCTGTGAAACTGTTTCAAACTGGTGCAATTCTTCAAATTCCTGGCTTGAAATTTTGTTTTTCAGTATTTCATAGTAGTGTTTAGAAGGTCTTGGACTGATGCATTCTTGCAATACAGGGAACTATGTAGTGTAAGACCAGCTCTTGTAAGTGTCCACCCAGTCATTAGCAAAAATCCAGTCTGGAATAGCTTGAATGACTTCTTTGAGGAAAGGTGAAGATGACTCTTTACCGTGAATATAATGAGCTGCCACAGCAAAGTCTAATAGATTGCTCTTGGCCAGGAGGTGTCTTTTTGGCTGAAATGATATTTAAATGAAAAGAATCTTAGGATACATTAGCCTGAGAGCAGGTGCTTGCTGTCAGCACTGCAGGACCCATGTTTCTCTGCCCAAGGGAATATTTGAGTCAGGTTGGGGAGGGGGTTCACCAGGGCTCAAGTCAAGTCATGTGAAAGACAACTAGCCCAAAGTCATGTTGCCCAAAACCAGAGTAAAGTTGCCTGAAACTTTTAGTCTTGTTGCCAGAAATCCTGAGTCATGTTGGCCGAAGAAACAAATACTGAAAAGAAACTGACAGGCTGTAAATGGGTAACAAATTTGAGAAATCTTTATCAATAAAGTGCTGTTTGTTCCTAATAATACAATGAAGATGATGATCAGAAAAGAAATATGTCCTAGTGACAACAACAAAATGAAGCATTGTTCATTTGATATGAACTTGTTTTGGACCCATAAATGTTTTGTGAATTTGAGAAATCTTTATCACTCATGCAGTGTTCATTTCCACCAACACCATGAAGACTTTGACTAGTACACAGAAAGCAATCATTTAGTCAGAACTGAAATATGTTTGAGTAATGACCCTAAAAGCATTGTTCAGTTCTGTAACAACAATATGAAGCACTGTTCATTTCTATAACAACAAAACTGAGTCTTGCACTGTTTAAAAGGTGTACATTTCTAAAAGACTGTGGCGCTGTGTTACTCAAGGCCTCATATTTTCCCGCAGGTGAAGAAACACTCATGCCATAGCACTTATAATAAGGACCTGCTCACTCTCTTGGTATAGCTTTCTATACAGTCGTTACTCTGACAACAATAACTACCCCAACTACCACATAAGTGAGTCTTTAAATATATATAAATATATATATATATATATATATAAACAAAATGTCCTGGAACATTCTAGAAGCTTACAAAATCAGACGACCGCAAGGCGGGAGTCTGATTTGTTAATCACAAGCATGATTAATACTGTAATTGTCCGACTCACCAGAAGCTCAAGCAATAGTTCCCAATAAACTTAATTAAGCCCACCACAGTCTGAATCCTAGCTCACCACTGACACAATCTCACTGCTGTCTCCACAGTTCCTTGAAATAAGTGATCTTCAGCAGTAACTCTCTCTCAGTATAGCTTTCTATACAGTTGTTGCTCCAACAACAACAACTACCCCAACTACCACATAAGTGAGTCTTTATATATATATATACATGTATATACAAAATGTTATGGAACATTTCAGAAGCTTACAAAGTCAGACGACCACAAGGCAGGAGTCTGATTTGTTAATCACGAGTATGATTAATACTGTAATTGTCCAACTCACCAGAAGCTCAAGCGATAAGTCCCAGGGCCCCACATCAGTACCATGAGAATAGTAAATAAAGTACACAACTCTGTCTCCACCATCTTGAATTGGTAAAAGGGGACCAAGGGAAGAGGTCAGCAAATCTACGTCACTAGCAGGTGATACATATACAGCCATGTGATCAGGACCTAAGGCAGTGAGAAGTCAGACACTAGTGAGATATGAATGCATGATAATGTAAGGAGAAATTAGATGCTGGTCACTTCAAGGGGTCAAAGGGTTAAAAGAGAGAAACCTGACCTGATATTGAGAATTTAAATGAGTAAACTTGATCCTGTTTCTTCCTATGTAGCAATTTCACTTCCATTGGAGATGTTTTGACTTGAGGTGGAGGACCAGGGAGATACCAAGATTTTCTGATTGCAAATATAACACTTCACAGTTAAACAGAATTATAAATTGAACTAGACAGTAGTTTTAAATATTCAGAATGGTAATTAAATAAATTCAGAGTTAAGTTCATGCAGGATTCTTTCTCTATATATAGAATCTATGGATCAAGTATAACAAATCACCTAGTAAATGTCACAAACTAAATGCTATAGGTATTTTGGAGTAACAGTGAAAGAAAAAAAGTGCGACGGCTCATGGTACCTCTCGTTTACTTTAGCTTTGTTATCAAGTAGCCATGAAAGTGCTCCTTAAAGATTCAAGGATAGGTAAGCAAAATAAATAAATCACATATGGTATGAAAGGAAGATCAACACTTAGATAACACATGGTCCCCATTTTTTAGCCAGTTGATTAATTAAGCAAAATTGGATCATGATGATGTACAAGCTCTGAAAATCAGGGCACATAGAGCTACTATTTCACTAGAATATTTCTTTGCCATTTTCTACTGACCCCTCCCTTTCCAGAGTTAAAGCAAGGCTGTGTATTTGCTGCCCAACTTGCCTAACGTATTAAGTTAGCAAAGCCTGACAGCTTGTATTCTATTCCATACTTTTCTTTGATGAAATTCCAGTGAATTGGCCATGCACTGAATGACCAGAGACCAACAGATAAACATTGAATGAGCAAGTACCACATACCGCACGAGATGCCTCAATGGCAGGTAATAAGGAAAACCTCCATAAACCCTGTCCTGAGGTGCAGGCAAAGCCTTTTTAAACATGGGTATATCACTGAATGGTTTACGGTCAACTCGCCGACGGACCAACTCGCCGACACCAACTCGCCGACGTATATAATCGAGTAGAGACGTCGGCGAGTTGGTCGTCAATCCAATACAACTTATTAGAAGCTAAACATACAGAAAATTAAACGATATTTAGTAAAAAAACATTGGACATTGGTGAACATCAAACAGAAGCTTAAACATCGGTGAACATTGGTGAACATCACCAATGACTATAACAGCTTAAGACGCGAACGAGTGTGCGACAACAACACCGTAAAGACTCATCATGTCAATCGCTCAGATTTTTTAACGAAAACGTGGCTTTCTAGACGAGATCTTTAGTAAGAAGCATTTCTTTTTATTTGCAACAAAGTTTATAAGGATCTTAAGGCGAATAAAGCGAAGTAAACCTCACCAATGACTCTAACAGCTTAAGACGCGAACGAGTTATTGTGTGACAACAACACCGTAAAGACTCATCATGACAATCGGTCAGATTTTTTAACGAAAACTTGGCTTTCTAGACAAGATCTTTGGTAAAAAGTATTTCTTTTTATTTGCAACAAAGTTTATAAGGATCTTAAGGCGAATAAAGCGAAGTAAACCTCACCAACGACTCTAACAGCTTCAGACGCGAACGAGTTATTGTGACAACAACACCGTAAAGACTCATCATGTCAATCGCTCAGTTTTTTTTAACGAAAACTTGGCTTTCTAGACAAGATCTTTAGTAAAAAGCATTTCTTTTTATTTGCAACAAAGTTTATAAGGATCTTAAGGCGAATAAAGCGAAGTAAACCTCGCCAACGACTCTAACAGCTTCAGACGCGAACGAGTTATTGTGTGACAACCATAGCAACCACGCAGAACCACATGTTTTTTTTTTAACTTTAAAGAAAGATTTATTCATGATCGAGAACGTTTGATTTACGATAAAAACGATAAAATTCCATTTATTATAAAGATCAGATGAACATGTGAAAGTAATGTATATCATGCAATTACTCTGCTCTTGTAGGTCCGTTTAATCTCGACATCGATTTCAATAATTGGGCCGCTGTTCTTTCACCATTTTCATATTTCTCCCATAATCCAAACACCTTACTCTGTAATTGCCTAATGAAAAGAAATACTAAAGATCTTGTCTAGAAAGCCAAGTTTTCGTTAAAAAAACTGAGCGATTGACATGCTGAGTCTTAACGGTGTTGTTGTCACACAATAACTCGTTCGCGTCTGAAGCTGTTAGAGTCGTTGGTGAGGTTTACTTCGCTTTATTCGCCTTAAGATCCTTATAAACTTTGTTGCAAATAAAAATAATTGCATTTTACTAAAGATCTCGTCTAGAAAGCCAAGTTTTCGTTAAAAAATCTGAGCGATTGACAAGATGAGTCTTTACGGTGTTGTTGTCGCACAATAACTCGTTCGTTATAGCCATTGGTGATGTTCACCAATGTTCACCGATGTTTAAGCTTCTGTTTGATGTTCACCAATGTTCGCCAGTGTTTTTTTACTAAATATCGTTTACTTCTCTGTATGTTTAACTTCTAATAAGTTGTATTGGATTGACGACCAACTCGCCGACGTCTCTACTTGATTTTATACGTCGGCGGGTTGGCGTCGGCGAGTTGGTCCGTCGGCGAGTTGACTGGTTACCAATGTCACCAATGTTCACCGATGTTTAAGCTTCTGTTTGATGTTCACCAATGTTCGCCAGTGTTTTTTTACTAAATATCGTTTACTTCTCTGTATGTTTAACTTCTAATAAGTTGTATTGGATTGACGACCAACTCGCCGACGTCTCTACTTGATTTTATACGTCGGCGGGTTGGCGTCGGCGAGTTGGTCCGTCGGCGAGTTGACTGGTTACTGCTGTATGCCAAGATAGTCTAGTGGAGTGATCCAGGCACCTGCATCTTGTTGAACCACTTCACCAGCATTATTGTAAAATGTTCTTGATGTGTGCTGCATGTAGAAAAAATGTTGATGAGAGGTATAACTGAAAAACATCTTTTGGATGGCATCATCAATGGTGTGAACATACCCACTATTTAATGGTCTAATAAATAGTTGTGAAAATGTGCACTCCAGTGTGAATTTAGAACCCTCCAAAAAGTAATAATCTATGCTGAAAGCTTGAATAATTAAAATGCAAGCGTGCACAGTGTAAGGGCTTTGCAACTTGCATTTTCAGCAAATCCTGGTTGTTCCGCTTCATTGGAAG
The DNA here is from genome assembly GCF_036669915.1 of Pocillopora verrucosa. Lineage (NCBI taxonomy): Eukaryota > Metazoa > Cnidaria > Anthozoa > Scleractinia > Pocilloporidae > Pocillopora > Pocillopora verrucosa. The sequence goes on along the minus strand of NC_089323.1, from coordinate 10,636,936 downwards.
CATAACAAGTGTGCATAGCCACTGTTCTCCCTTATTTTAAGCACAACAGGTATATTAAAATTTCTAGACCAATCCTTCAAAATGTTGAATTTTCCAGAATATTTAGTGATTTTAGGTGGTAACAAGAGGTGGTAACAAGAGGTGCTACTGGTGATGAATTTTACCAGTTACTGCCTGAAAAGGAGGACACTACATAGCTCAGTGCTACAAATTCTGCAATAAGAAACTGAAAGCAGAGTTCAAAATGAAAATATAAAGTTTGGTTCTTGGTTCTTGTCATATGTTGTTCTTTCTTCTTTCTTCTTGGTTCTTTTCATATACTCTTCTTTCTTCTTTCTTCTTGGTTCTTTTCATACTTAAGAATTAAGACATTGATAAATCTTTAACCCAACAAAATAAAATTCACTTTCAATGGAGACAAATAATGAAATTCAAATGAGCACAAACAAAGACTTGAGATGATCAGTTCACCACAATAACATTATGCAGACCAAAAAGGAGGCAAAACAATATTAACTTTTCTGTTGACCAATTAACCCCTTAGGGAGACTAGCATCTCATTTCTCCCCATGCTGTCCAGGTGTTTCAAAATGTATTGAAGTCGGCATTAGATGCAGCAAAAGTATGTGAGTGGGAATTAGTTCATTAAGAGGCCAAAAGGTGATTATTTTGACCAGATTAACCAGGGACATGTTATTAAGTATGTGGTGGAACTCTGGCAGTCAACAGCTTGTCTTGAAGTCCCTGACTGTCACCCCCAGATCAAATATATTGTTCATAAGAAGGAAGGAAATTGTCAAATTGTCAAAGTAAAAAGAGTGTTAAGAACAGCTTTCAATTGTAGTGTACTTTAAGATCCACAATATTGTAAACATTGTATGACACCCCCCATCTATGCCATTTTCCCTATCACAGTAGGAAACTGGCTTAACAGAAAATTGAAAATGTTGACAATTTTATCAACATGCATGGAAACAATGAACAGAATATAAAAACTTACCAGTCCCAAAAATGACCTAATCATATTTTACAAAATGCTCTAAAAGAGTTAATAAAAAAAAAAAAAAAACACCCATTGTTGCCTTGTTTATTTTGGGTAGCTTTGATTTTTTTTTTTAGACCACAAAACTTTGATTAATTCACACATGGAAAAGAAGATGTACTCAGGTCAGCTCTAAGGCCTATGCTTTCATAGCTCATTGTACAAAATTTAGAAAATGTAGAATGTTAATAATAGATATCTACTTGTAGATTATCCCTTACCCTCCTCAGAGATGGTTCTCTTTGCTGGAAAATGAAGGAATTTTTTCATAAGACAAAGAACTGCCACAAAAGCTGATGTCAGATTTATCACCAAACCAATTCTTTCAGGGTAATGTACCACAAAAATTCCCAGGAAGTCGAAAAACACCATGGAACCATGACGATACACTCCAGGGTCAGCCAGAAATGGTGAATTAACTATGCTCTTGACCAAAGCCACTATGTTATCACCAGCACGCTGGATAGAGCCTGGAGTAACAGCAGCTGGTGTATCATAATTTGTGTGATAAACATAACCATTGGCAATATAGGCAAGGTCCATTCCTACACATCAGAAAATTATTAGTATACTAACCAGATTGGTTCAATGCAAAAGAGATTTTCACTAAGATTACAATCAATCAGTCAATAAGGTAATCAGTGAATAATGAATTGATCAAATACTAACCAGTCATTCAGTCAGTTAAGGAGCATTTCATTCATTCATTCGGTAGGTCAGTCAGTAAGTCAGTTGAAGGGACTACCGCTGGCCAACTGCTGGCCATATACCGATGTCTCTGTAGGACTGGTGACGAGTGGAGAGTCGGCCATGTTGTTTTAAAAACACTTGATCTTGTTTCGCGGTCAGCATTAGATTCCATCCACCAAAACCACCTTGGTCGAGAGGGACTGAGATGGAATGATGGACAACTCATGACTTGTTATACTAAATGAAAATTACGAAGCTACGACAACATGCCGACTTATCCCGATGACCTAAGTGTATCATTTGTTTGGGAAATTGCGTCAAAACTTTTTACTCAAGAAATGGTTAGTATTAATTTATTGTTCGATTGTAGTATTATAAAACATTTTACGCAATTTTATGCAGATATTTCACGTATTTAAAAGGTGCCCAGATGTTACGTAGTTTTGGTGGATGTCATTAGGGAACATCCACCAAAACTTTGACCAAAACCATCAACAATATATTTTTTAAATTTTATCTATAGCCACTGTTAGATTTTCAGGGAGACAAAAGATTTATACCACTAATTAGCAGTTAGTGCTCTGGCTAATTATTTTTTATGGTGCACAATTGCTGACCGACCAAACGTCCATAATGATTATCATAACTCTTAACACATAGAATAAAGTGGTTTTGGTGGATGTTTCTCTCCATCCACCAAAACCACCATAGCAATTTCTGCTACTTCCTTACATAAGACTGATGTGACCTGCTATTTGGAGTACATAACCACAATCTATTTCTTTGTATGTAGAGATATTTTGCAAAGTTCTTGAGTCAGCACCTTTTATTATTGAAACCATAATCATAACATGGTGCACAATATAGAATACAAAAGGTTCTGGTGTGGTAATCATCTTGAAACAGGAGAGTTTTTAACTGACTTAAACTGATTTAAACAGACATTTGCAACAAAATTCCAGGTCCAGAAATTTCTTCCACTATTTCCGCTAAAATCATAACTTTAAGTACAACAAATCAGCACATTAGTAATTGTTATCAGGGGTCTGAAAATCCTATAAATCTTTCACATTGATTTCAAGTAACCTTTAATTTCACATAGATGAATAAGTATACGCTCAAGATGCAGAATGTCTTAAATTTTACAAACTATTTCCCTTTTTATGGATAGACAGTGAAAGGCCTTTGCCACATTGGTGAATCAAACTATTGAATACCATGCATTTTGTGATAGTTGTTTGTTTTTACTCACAATATCCAGAAAAATGGAGGGGATAAATTTAAATAGCAAATTCTATTAATGGTTAAAATTAAATAACATTGGAAGATCAAATTAACTTTGTACTGTTTAAAATTCAGTTTTGGTTTCTTGCTTATTCCAGCCTCTTAATATTCAAAAGCATTCCTTGTCATTTTTGTGTTCTTCTGTGTACATAATGTGAAAAATAAACACAGAGAAAGGAAACCACAAAGGATTAAACTTGAAGCTAAAGCAAAGTTTAAGTTGAGCCATAGCTGATCCAAATACTGAGCACTTTGTATTGTAACCCATTTAGCAGTAAAGTTTATCTATATGTCTGCCAGCTTGTCACAAGTCTTACCCCTCTCCTTCAAAAGTCTCTATAAATAAATTTTTCTTTGTGGTCCCTAATTGATGATAAGTATATTACAGCTCCTCAATTTTCCTCTCTCAAGACAAGGTTACTCTAAATTTAACAAAGTAATGGACTTGATAAAACTCAAACTATAACTCAGCTGGCTGCTACTTGCAACCTTAATTTCTAGATATCAGTATACAATAATCAATATGTTATAAATAAGAACCCTAATGCCTAATTTTGCAGTGATCACCTTCCTCCTTTTCATTTGCAGACCAGACTGGAACCTCTATAGGTGTGTTTGCATGTTTTGAGTGGGGATGGAAGAAAAGGAGTCATGCCGCATATCTGATTTATTAAATCGCATTTGTTCTGTTTATACATGAGTAGAACTACCTTGTTCTCTGAAAAAAATTAAATTTCTCGCATTTTTATTTGTGCTTTGCAGTCAAACTTCCTTGTGTCTTGGACAAGAAATCTTATTTTCTTGAAAACAAAATCTTTGTTTCCAGCCTTCTGTAATAGGTAAATATAACAGTGTAAGATGAGTGACAGTGTATTTCTCAAGTTATTTTTTTGGAATGTGACAAAACGGAAGTGTCATAGCGTGATAAGGAGCAAACATGATTGCTTGATAGAAAGCAAAAAATGCAGAATTGCATATATTTTCTCCTTTGTCAGCAGCATATGTTAGTGAAAAGTTCTTATAATTGTTAACTTCTAAACCATCTTCAATTTAGCCAAGATTGAACTGTTATCACGTTTGTCATAAAAGTATTCTGAGATCAATGTCATATGACCCATTCAAGTATTTGAACTTTCGAATTAGCAAGCCATAGTTGACAAAAAACACAAAGGTTGAGGATAAAAAGAAATTATTATATACAGTACTTCTTCTGCATCTTTTCGTTTCCTTTTCTCTCCAGCTGTTCTATCTATGCCGTGCTGGCATTTGAACACTTTCCTTCCCAAAATTAGGAAAGGCACACCAGTAAAAAACGAATTTTTGCTCCTTAAATAACTCATGCATCTTCCCCCAGTATTTTATGACTTCTGTCCGAGGAAGGAGGTGTAAGCATTAAATTAACCCGAATGATTCCACAATTGTGGTATCATCCAAGCCATGCCAGAGGACTTGAACTAGATAAACTAGTGAGAATGCACAATAGCGATAGCAAAGCTTTGTAATGCTAAAGAGCTATATCAATATATATATGTGTTCCCGAAACCTTTGACAGCTTTAAAGAAAGAAAACTTCGTCGTCAATCCTGTTTCAAATTCCGCAATAAGTTTATGCGCCTCATCAACAGAATTTACGTATCCTAAATTATCTGCATGTCTACCATCAATGGTTCGCGACTTAAAATTCTCGCTATGCTGTTTCTGTTTGTTCCTCAAGAATCATGGGATTTGCAGCTTTTGATGTTCGGCTACATCACTTGCGGATTTCCGAGAATCTTCGGTTATGTTTTGCAAGTCATTAAATATTCCATCTCAGTCCCTCTCGACCGAGGTGGTTTTGGTGGATGGAATCTAATGCTGACCTTGTTTCGCATGGACGGATTAATCTGATTGTACTTATTATCGTAAGTTTGTTATTCTTTATTGCATTTAGCTTTATTGTTCTTGTCATTCAGCGTATTTATACTGTGTTTCACCCTGTAGAACTGTTTCATCATTGTAATTAAAGCATAATCAACCGAGGAGTTCACTTCATCAGTCAATCACACAATCAGTCAGTCAGTCATTCAATCTGTCAGTAAGTTGTTCAGTAAGCCAGCCATCAAGTTGTTTATTCACTCATTCATTCAAACAATCAGTCAATAAGTCATTTATTCACTTAGTCTGTCATTCAGTCATTCAATCAGTCTCTAGGTGTCAGTCTATAATTCAGATACCTGGTACTTAGCCAAAGTCCCTGTAAATCCTGAAATCAGTGTCACTAGGTATGATTCCACTCTGAAAGACATCTTGGCCCAGAGCTTGTGCACAGGGGTGTGGGACTACCTCTGAATATGTCTTGATCAGCCAAGGATGTTCAGGACCTGCCTGAAATAACACTTCCCTTCCACCTGGATTTAAAGGATAAATCAACTAAAATCAACCAAAATAATAACATAAAGATATTACAGGAGTATAAGTGGGTAAACAAAAATTGTCAGGAAAGTCTAATAAAATGCTGGGGCTAACCTGTATTATGGACCATTGTGAAATAATTTAAGTGAATTTTGTGGAGTCTCTAGGCACAGTGGCACACCATGCCTTGCTTTACCCTTTCCTAGCTTCCCCTTTTTTTCTTGCTTTTGCCTCATGCCCTTGCATGGCTTATGCACTGCTCACACTTGTTTTCATTTTTATATCCACAGATTGCTCAAATATCTTTTCCAAACATTCCTGAATTATAGAAATCTGTCATAAATTTTAAGTGTTCATTTGTTCGTTCATCTAGATTGTTCGATACATATTATTACAACTGTAACATATCCTGCTAAAATGGCAATTTTCCTGTCAAAGGACAGTCAGTGGAAAGAGTTTCAAGCCTAACTCTTCTACTTGCCTCTAGACCGAGGCAAATAGTTGCGTCATTTTTCCATTCTTCCAAATTTTGCCACTTTATTGTACTGTTGATATGGCTTCACATGTAAGCCCGTGAGAATCCATGATGCACACAAACATTTTATAATTCTGTAACATGTAAGGCCACATTACACTGCCACTCTCTTAGTGACCATTTTCCCATTATTACCCAAGCCACTGAATACATAACTTTCATTTTTTCTTTTCATATTTTGATTTTCTTCCCCTTCTAGGCAAGTTTGAACGTTACTGTCTGTAAGCAATAGGGATTTTTCGGTTTTTAGCAGCCATAATCTGAGGAAATTCCAACAAACAACAGTGTGGACTTTGCCATTCATTCATCAACATGGCTGAGTGGTGCAAAAGGCGAGTGACGTGTAAGCAGCTGATTAGCGATATCAAGTACTCGTGAAAAAAAACGTATTTTTTTTCACCTGTGTTGTTATGGCTTTTCTTAGGGCCGGAAATCCCTATATAACACCCCAGTTTATGTAATACAATTTACTAGCATGCAGTTGAAACATCGCCATCCATATTCGAAGTGAGTACATTATGAGATAAACAACAATACTCAATAAGAGCAGCATATTTTAATACGAAAAAAAAAAAAAAAAAAAAAAAAAAAAAAAAAAACTGGAACTACTGGACGCATGGAGATCTTTTGGGGTGTCTACTTTAACTGTGCCAAACAATGTTGATCTTACTATAAATTTAGTAAATGGCACTTCTTGTTATGTAACTAATAAATACAACTGTAACCTTGCCTTTTTTTTCCTCCTTCACTTCAAAATGTTTCAGCTGGGTAATTGATTGGCCAAGCAGAGGAAAATTAAAAAGAGCTTAATTCTCATCTCGAGTTCCTTACCCTGTACATTCTAACTAGTGTCAATATTCTCCACACTGTTGCCCTTACAATTTCCATGTTACTGACAAGGAGAATTTGTTTGACAATCAGGAACTACTTAAGTTGGTGATTATTTCCTACATTCTGATAACCTTTACATTTGAATCAAGGTTGATACTGTAAGGAGAAATTAGAAGTAAATCACTCTTAGGGGTTTAAGGTTAAAGTTCATCTTTGAACACTTCCTGAAGGAAGTTTAACCTCTTTATACCAATAGAAAATCTTGCAAAAATATAAGAGTGGCTACAAACAAATGTTAAACTTTTGCTACATGAGAGAGCTCATACAATGTACTGTAAAACAAAAACTTGCAGATTAATATAACCAATAGTTTACATGATGACATACATGTATTAAAACAAAGCATTACCAGCAATACTTCTCTTGTTCCATTCTTCAGTCAGGCTTGTTTCACATGAACTAATTGTTTAAGTTAAGTCAAAGTTTACAACATTGATTTCACCATTCCTGCAAAACTCAAATACCTCAATCAGAGGAATATCTTTCTCACAACAACGATATTGGTCGACAACTACCAACAGATTGTACCACTGGCTTGAAAAACATCCTTTGTTGTAACTGTCAGATGCTTGCTCTTCAGCAGATTCCTCTGATGACAAAGTTTCTATAGATTCAAGGACTTTCTCTTGTATTTGCCAGTCAAGAGTCACTCCAAGAGCTGGTGAGATCAGTAACCAGGCAACAGGAGAGTGCTCCTTTAACACATTGTCATTATCAACACTGTGAGATGACATTCTCAGTTTTTGTTGAAAATGAACTATGAATTCCTTATGGTCCAAACTCACTGCACTTGATGAAAGGGGGTACTTCTTGTCCTACATAGATAAACAAATTCTCAGCACTGAATTAAAGTACTTTATGAAACTACAGCATTTCTAGCTTTAATATTATGGAAATTTTGATAAATATATGTTAACAACTTAGCTACAGTTACTGAGATATATCATCCAATTCCATGGGCCCACTGGGAAACAGTGCAAGACAAGCTGACAAAAGATGTCTGGCTTTAGCTATGCCACTGTGAAACGTCCACAGCCACACACAAAGACGAAATACATGCACTTCCCCACAACCTTGACGACAAGTTCCAGACAATTTTATATCTGGACTGGTTGGAAAGCCTGATTGAGAACTCACTATGAACAAAAGGTTACTAATAGATTGCAGGACAAATCATCCTAGAACTGGACGAAACACAAAGTTACTAATGCTTAGACTACATGACAAATCTGCCAAATTTTTATGAGTCAATTTTCAAACATAGACACATTTTTGTAGAAGGCAGAATCATTCAACAAAACAGGCAGGAGTCTCCACACAACACTGACTGAACACTGACAAGAGACACTGACCATCATTTTAACTAGAAACCTGTTCTATATTTAACCTGAGTCTAGTACAACCAATTCATTTATGTTAGTTCATCAAAGCCACCAACCTTCTAGTTACTAGAATAAATTACCTTTAACTGATATTCAGATTCATCATGACAGCATCCCTTCAATCCATACACAGCTCCTGAGATGTAATCATACATTCCTACCACCTCACTAGCAACCACTGACACTATTGTATCCTGGATGCCATACAGAATGGAAATCTTCCCACATAGATCAATATCACTGTGTTCAGCATTTTTTGAATGTTCCTCATCAGTGCAGAGCACAGACATCACTGTCTCCAAGTTCAGATCTAGGGTAAAAGTATTTGAAACTGGCCTTTGGCTGTAAATGCCATCCTTAACCAGAGTCAAAGGCTTTATTTGCAGCTCTGTCTCAAGCAATCTCTCTAAAAATTTCTTTTTGCCAACAAAATCACCCTCCTCAATGCTATATGCATGAGGTATGAGAGGTGCAGTCGAATCCTTGAGGTTTGAAATATTGTCACTGTTTAGACACCAATCGCCATTACAGACTAAATCGCTTTGCAAACTTTCTCTGCCATATATACCATTAACATCCACCTTGGTTTCCAACTCAATTAGTACATTGCAAGTTGGACTTAACTTTGATTCTCTGTCAAAATAATCTGAGACAATACAATGTTCAGACTCTGAAGATTTCATGTCACTATCCCAGTGGGATGCTCTTATCGATTTACTTAATTTGTTATTAACAAAAGTCTCATTGGAAACATTTGCTTCTTCACAGCTAAATTGCTGGAGGATACCTCTGTTTTGTGGTTCTGCTTCCACACAACAAACATTGTTTCGAGAAGAATCAGTACTTCTTGTAGAAGAGGTCTTGTTTAAAGATTGTGTTTTAACTAGTCTTGAAAGTTCAATATTTTCCGCACTCTGTCGCTCGTTTGCTTCTCGTGCTTTATGTTTTGAAGTTACGCGATGTAATTCAAATTCCGGAAGAACTGAATAACATGATTGTTCAGGTGCTCTTCGCAATTCTATTCGTGAGTCTTCTCTTGATTCCAAATGATGAGCGGGTGGATAACATTCTCTTCTCGCACAATTCCACATGAAATTCCACATCATGGTCCCAAGATGATGACATTGTGGAATAGAAGAAGGCCCGATTTGGGAAATATGGAAGGGCCGCAGTAGTTTCTTGGTTGCATCCCTGTCGACTGAACTGACCTCCTCGTTATAACCTTGACTATTACGCTTTACATCCAGGAATGCAGCAGAAAATTGTTTCGTATTTAGTGGAAACATTTCTTATCAATGCCAGCAACAATTTCTGCACGAAACGTCCGCCATCTTGAACATGAGTATGCTACTTGTCAGCAATTAAAACCAAGCTGCGCATATTCAGCATGGAGCTCGGCCCAGTATTCTCCGGGGCAATCGATTTTGAAATGTTTTGAACCCCTCACTTGCGAGATAGAGGGTTTTCCTCCTCAGAAAATAGCACTAAAAACATGTTTGACGTGGCTTTAAGTAGTGCTGGAGCAACTATTGCCCTTGCTACATCATTTGATGAAAATCATCCACCAGAAAATATCATTGATGGGTAAGTATTTTACGTTCGGTGAAGATCTTGCCAAACATTTCAAATTTCGAACAAGCAAAGTTAATTGAGGTTTTGACAAGGACAATTAAGATATTTCAAGACCACTTCCAATTTATCTGAAACCCAGTAATGCTATGCTTTTTGGAATTGCTAAACTGGTAGACCATGACCTAATCATTCTACATGTACTATCGTGAACATTTTTACTGTAGTAGTTGTCATGGTAACCCGTGGCCCTCTTGAATGTGCATGATCTGTTTATTCTGAAAAAGCAAGATTTAAGAAAAGAAAGGTATGAAGAGTAACGCAATATTTGCAGATGCTTGCTTTTATCTGTACTTGATAATGTCACACAAAAGTTGAAAACTATGTTAGCACTCAGCAAACTCAAACTCCAAAGGGAAACAGAAAATGCTTTAAGTTAGGTGATATTTAATGACAGGGTAAAAATTTCCACACAGCCCCATACTACATTATGCATTCAGTTCTTGAATAGAGAAAACAATGACTAAAACTATACACTGCCATTGAGAAAACAGATTTGTTTTACAACAGTATGGGGCTGTGTGGAAATTTTACCAATGACAGAAAAAGTTGGGGTCAAATCCAGGGAAAATTGGATCTTCTTTGAGTTAGTTTGGGTTTCAAGTTAGCTGGGTTTTACTTTATTATAGTACATTTCAGTAACAAGTAAATGGAAAACTCTAAGGCAAAGGTTGATGAATGATACCTTTAAGATCATGAGCCGTCAATTGTTTATGGCTAAAAAGCTTGTTTAGAATCAACTCAAGTTCCCATCTAGAAGTCTTACAGCCAAAGTGAGAGGTCATGTGAAGCAGCTTAAATTATATATAGTCATGCTCTTGCATTTTCAAACAAGGGTCTTTGTAATCTGTGAGTCTCAAATTTTACCATCTGTAACTCCTATGGCTGCATCCTGATCAGCCAAAACAGAACTAATTGTCTTTTTATTTTGCTCCATAGAAGCCTTGATACTTTCTGGCCAACAACTGGAATGTTTCCTCAAGAATTCATCATCACCTTTAGTGCATTAATGAGCATTGGAAATATAAAATTCCTATCTTCAAATGGTGAGGATGATGGTGGAAGATCTTGAAATTGTGTTTAGTGTAATGTAACACGGGCATTATCAATTTAATGGTTTTTTAGTTTTTTTTTTTTTCATAAATGAATAAATAACTCTATGTTAGTGAGTGGAATGGTATGTTTCTTGCACCAATCAGATCCCTGCATTAGGGTATGTAATGTATCTCACATCGATCAGATTGCTGCATTGGGGTATATATCTTACACCAATCATATCACAACATTTTGATATCTTGTACCAATCATAGCTTTTCTTGCAAATGATGTCATGGAATTAGGGGGCTGTGCACAAATAATGACATTAATCAAATATTTTGGGCTCATTTGATAAGGGCAATGGTTTGTGGCCTTCGTAAGATCCTCATCAAAAGGTCAAGACTTCTTGTGATACGAAAGGTTTCCATTTAACTTTTTGCATCCTTTTTTAAAGTTAAAAGGTGTCTTTTCTGCTCCTTTACTTACAATGCACATGCCAAACACGTACCATGAAAACAACATCCAAAATCTAATCAGAACATGCCCAATCATTGCTCTACATGAACAGTAGGCAATGTTTCACATGCTTGAATTGTACCACCCATCAAATTCCATTTTGCCACATTAGACTTTGCTCAATCTTGTGTCATTTCCATGTAAATAACCTGCATTTCATTATTTATAGTAACAGCATTGTCCAACAGAGTTTCAGTTTGCTTTTTGCAATAAAATTACATAGAATGATATTTTTACGGCAACTAACTTTAGACAAATAATTTTGATATTCTTTCTGGTAGTGGAACAGTAGAAAGCATAGTCCCTTTCGCAACCATTATTTGGTCTCTAGCCATGCAACGCGCTCTCTCTTCAATGAAGAATAGCTCATATTGTGTGACGAAATCAAACAATGAGTGTTAAGGAGACAACAGTATAAGCATGGTACTGCTGCATTCTATTTTTGCTTAGAAATATTATACCATAGAAACAACAGACCAAAAACTACCTGTGTGAGTTCAGGTAAATTAGATTATTTTTTTCTTTCCCTTATGGTGAAGTAATGAAATATTTTTTTGTTCTTTTGAAAGTTATGCTCTTTTCCTGTCACAAAAATGAAAACATTAGGTATGCAAAGTGTCCCATCTCAACCCACCCTGCCAAAAAAATAACTCTTGCATGCTATGCATGCCTGTGTTTTATCACAGGGGCTACATCATTGTTTTTGTGCTGCATTGTGAAAAATTAGACGTAATTTTTTTTTTATTGTGATGTAAAAAATTGAGAAAACTGAGAGAAAAGTGAGGAGTCAGGTACATGTGGGTTACCAGCTCATTAGAGACCAGGAGCTTCAAGGTTTTGTAGCATATATGAATTTTTATTTGCAGTTAAAAGCCTCTGCATTGAGAAAAGCACAAAAACAGAACCAGTAGACTTTGAACCTCTTGTGGACAAAGGTAAAAAGAAGCCATAGATATGTTATAGAAAATGTTGTTGTTCATCCTGGTTAATTAGAAGTAAATGGTTTTTTTTAAAAGCATTTGTCTCACAATGTAAAGTAAGGCTACCATTTATGATACAATTGATAGCCTGATTTTACTTTGAAAATTTAATTAGGAAAAAATGATGAACATGATAACAAAATAATTAAAACAAGTTTAAGCAAGGACATTCAGTCAAATAATCCTCTATTTTTGATCACTGACAGCACAGTACAGTGCACATTGATATGGCCCAGGCCTGACTGATTGCAGGGTGTGGTTGACTGTAGAATTTAAAACTAACAAATTCAACGAAACATACATGCAATTTATTAATAATGTGTAATTGTTATCTGTGACAGAGTATGAACATTTAGAGGGTCAGATGCAGAGAGATGAGATTAAGGTAAGTATTTAGAATTCAGCAAATTGAATCCTGCTTCAATGGTGTTTCAGGTCTAAAATATATGTATCTGGCATTCTGAACCATGTGTGTGTTCTGATGGAAAGACATGCACTTTCAGTTGAATGCTGTGGGTTCCTCGGGGGGGGGGGGGGGACTTGTTGAAACTTAAAATTGATCAGTGTATAAAAGTACAAATATTCAGTCCTAACTGTGAATGTAGGGCTGTTACATTTTGATATTATTTGTATGTTTTTTCCTTTGTAGATTCCTGTTACATCAGCATGTCATCTGAGATTTCTTATCAATAGTGGATTTGACCATTTTGTTTCCATTCATAATGTCAGTGTTGATGGCACAGCTGTGCACTGAACTTCAGTCTCCACATTCAGACAAGTTGTGAATAGAAGTAAATACATGTACATGAATGAAGCAAATAATTATAGTTATCTCTTAGCAGAAGGGTGTTGACTTCTGGTTACAGCTCTATATGGGTGTAATGTAAAACCTTGTGGTTTTTGTCACTGTCCTCTGGGAATACTTGGTTTAACACTAAGTATTAAGTGTAGGTCCCCTCTCAAACATCCCCCCCACTTGACAAAAATGAAAGTTTCTTCAGTTTTTTATTATTATCATTGTGAACTTTTAGTATGTTACATTTTCCCCATGTGTAGAGACATGATTAAGTTATTAGACAGTATTACTGTGACCTTCATCCTGACGATTCCTTGCAGCAATTCAGGTATTTAGAGGGTAAAAATAAAAGACCAAGAAAAAAAGGCGAAAAGAGAAAGCGAAATAATAAACCCTTTTCTTGGACAAAATAGTTGTAATAATTGTGTCCACTTTAGGGAAAAGGGAATACCTTTGTATATTTATTTATTATTAAAGAGAAGGTTGAAGCTAAGAGAACTGTCACTATGGGAAATAGACTATTAACAGTCCCGCAGCAATGGGCCAAACTCTGAAAGTCAGTTATTTTCTTGTTATCAAAGGAGTTGCTTAAAAGTTCCTCACTCTACCAGGAATGTAACAGCAAGTCTATTCGTCGTTCTAAAAGCACCGCGCGAAGTGCATTCCTCGTTCTAGAAGCTCCGCGCGAAGGGCACAATCAACAAGAGTTTCCTCGTTCTACAAAAAAAACACTTCACGAAGTGCTCAAAGAACAAAAATTTCCTCGTTCTAAAAGCACCGCGCTGGAGGGCCGGTAGGAATAAATTAATTTGATTCCAACCTTTTTTGGCGGCATTCGTAAAGAATTTAATTTTAAAAAGAAAATTTGTCACCTACAATTTGTTATAGATTAAAACTTCTATGCACATTTAAATAGTAATGGTGGATTTATCGGGATGGAAACGCAACTTTGTTTAAGGAAAAGGATGGAAAGTTTTATTGTTATCAAATAACAACCAAAAGTAATGTGAACTCTGTTTCAATTGAACGCAAGACTAAAGAGCGGACTAAAACGACGTACGTGTCGGAACATCGAATACACGCAACGTGAGCGGAGAAAAAGAAGAAAAAAGGAGTTCTAAAATTGTTGTCCAAGAATACCTTAGTCTTCCACCTTGAGGGTGCCTTGTGTACATAAAGATTGAAGTTCAGTGCCTTCAGTAGCTTTTTGGCTACAAAGATTAACAACGAACAACGGCCATACCAAACAATCTTTTTAAGCGGCTGTGAGTATATGAAAGTCATATATTTGAACTGTGGATAAAGACGTGGATACGAAAGCGATCTTCGCAGTAATGAACACTACCTAAGCAGTAGGGAAAAGAAGGCCTGAAAAAAATTCAGGCCTGTACGAGATTTGAACCCATGACCTTTGCGATACCGGTGCAGTGCCGGCGCAATTCAAATATATGACTTTCGTATACCCACAGCCGTTTATTCACTACTTCACGGATTTATTTGAAACCAACACAGTGACCGGCTCCCAGTTCGCTTGTTAGCTCAGTTGGTAGAGCACTGCAGCGGTATCGCAAGTATCATCACGCTTTTTTACATTTGAAAGCATAAGTGTATTCTAATCATTACAATATAATGAAATCCCCATTTTAAGACACATGTAGTAATCATATGTACGAGAAAGATGGAAAATAAATATAACGTTATACTCCAGGAAAGTGTTCTTGTGTAGAATGAAGTTTCAAACTAATTTAAATTAAGTTAACTTAATGATTCAGATTTTGGTTAAGGAAATGTGTAGTGCCTATTTTCAAAGATGAAAAAGCAATGCCATTTACACATTTTAAAATAGAAAATGCCAGAAACTAAAGATGGAATATTAAAAAAAACTGCTGAAATATGGCATACCTATTCACTGCGATTTTAATCATTAGCTGGCACACATAGATGTAAAAGAGGCTTTGTAAAAAAACCTGGGCAATAAAATTAAAGATTCAGGAGAAGCATATGACATCAGTTAGTTTACTGGTCTCCTCACCTGAACTCAATCTGGAAAAAGAAATCTGCAACACTTCTTATCTTCTCACACTTAAATTATGACAAAATTTGATTATTTGCGCGCGGGTTAGATAGAAAATTCCAGTAATAGAATGGTTACATTAAGAGAAACCCATTACAATTAAATAAAGCAGAAGCATATTACCCACATTTCTATCCTTTTAAATAGAAAAAAATAGAAATTTTTTGTGCAATTACATCTGTAAACCGGGTACAGTCTACGGTAGCGAAGCAATTTTATTCTAACCTTCCCCCATAAAGGGTGCCTTGTGTATCAAATGCATCAATTCGGTACCTCCAGAGTCATAAGCCGGGTTTTTGGGGCTACAAAGTAATCAAATAATGAACGAGTTATGCCAGGCCATTTTATCGAGAATCAGCATTTAATTAAGTGTAGTTTCCTAAAATCGTATGGAAAGTTTAAAATATGCTTCATTTGTGCTACATATACGGATTTATTATTTTTAATTACTGATTAAATTCCGAGGGTGTAACTCAATTAATTCAAAGGAAAGTATCCAAGCAGATTACAGAGATGGTTCACGAATTGTAAACTAATAATGTATTAACAAAACTTTCCGAAATGTGCTTTAATGATAGTACCGATATAAAGTTATTGTTCCTAATCACTTACCAAATTCCGAGATTGTAACTCAATGAATTCAACAGAAAATATCCAGGACGCTTTCAGAGAGGGTGAAAAGCTGTATCCTGCCACCAAAGATACCCTTTGTTGTCCATACTAGTCGGCACAAGGAGTGTCCATAGACCTCGACAAGGTTTCAGTAGTGAATTCCTGGACACCACCGAGCCGTGTTTCCCAGCTGAATGTTTTTCTGAGAACGTTATGTTACTACAGAAAGTTCATACCAGATTTTGCTACACTTGAAACCCCTCTCTTCCAGCTTTAGAAGAAGGGACGTAATTTCCGTGGTCCACTGATTGTCAAAACTTTTTACGATACTCTGAAAAAAGTCCTCTTCGAAGGTCCAGTACTAGCATTCCCAAGATTTGACCTTCCATTCATACCATTAACAGACCCTAGTACAACTTGTGTCGCTGCTGCGTTGTCTTAATTGCAAAACGACGAGCAACGCCGAATTGCATATGCCGCTGAGGCTATGAGGAAGTCACAGGACAGAGTTTTGTAGTGGCGATGGTTTGATGAAAAGACAGTGCATGTGAGCCTACAGTTGAGGGTCTCACAGTATTTGAAGGGAGATCTGCTGAAGGAGCTAGATGACGAGTGCAGACACTTGTCAGTGCGTAAGATTAGGGACGCTTTTACTGGTCAGTATAGTTTGTACGAATGATGAACTGTACAACGTGTCACACAAGTGGCACCAGAATTGAGCCAACCCTTGACCGAGGACAATCTGTCATGGACGGCTTTATATGCCGCTTTGGTTATTCTCGTCGAGTGCTTCGTGGCGAAAGTCGAAATTTTTAGTCTCGGAATTTTCCGTTGATTACGCAACTTGATTGAGCCCTGAACTACTTATCCGTATGGTTGCCGATGTTATTGCCAAGATTGCAGAGGAGCAGAAAGAATGGGGCCAGCACTTTCCCTAGGTTCCCTTTGCATTACGAGTATCAACGCATGAGTACAGGGTACTCCCCAAGGTGCTCATGTTTGACATGGAACAGAGATTACCTATTGACGCAAAGAGAGCCGGTGTTGCAGCGGATTTGGACCCCCCCCCCCTCGCAGATTTGGACCCCCGACCAAACTTTCCTTTTAAGAATCGTTTGTATCATATTTGGTAACTAATCCTATTTGCAAGCTTTTTGTCGATGTTCTTTTCAATTACAACACAACATTCCTCGATAAAGGTAAAGAAAAACAGCCATTTCGTTCCAATTCTTCCGCATTTATTATGGCGAGTCGTACAGCAGACACAAAAATTAGATGCGAAGAAACTACTACATTCGAACTAGTGAAATTGTTACAATAAATCTTTGCTTCTTTTGATGCGAATTAACATTGATACGAAACGTCATAACAATGTTGGAGACTGTTGTGTCCAGTCACAAAAATTACTCTGATTTTCTTATTAAATAACATTAAACAGTTTCTGAACAAGAGCGAAGTAACTACACCCATTACAAGTCGTTCATAAAGCCTATGATAGTAGAAATGTTTCTATTCTGAACTATTGGAGCTCTCAGCTTATTTTCAAATGCAAATCAACATTAATGTATACGTCTTAAAAAAAGTGGAGACTATTACATCTAACTCAGTCTTATTTTCTAATTTTCACGATTATTAATTGTTGAGGGATCCGATCCTTAACAATTGCGAAGACGTCTAGAGTCTGGCGGTCTGCAGACGATGCCACTCGCCCTCCGGGGCAGTCTTAAGTCCCTCGCAGCTTATGTGCAACCATTCCTCGCACAACTCGCACTGTACCATGTCGTCCCAACCCTCGGGCATTGAACAATAACAAAATAAATTAGTGTCACAATTTTGTCTCTTATTAAATTTAGCGGTGTTCCACTATCGCGGAAAAGTTTCAAAAACGACCTTTCTCGAAACATTAAACTAAATGCTTGCGCATTTTCCCTTGGTCAAAAGGGTCATTTCCAGCTTTCAGTTCGTATGCATTGGGGATACGCATATTTTCAATTAAAAACATACTTTAGTACGCACCGGAACGTTAAGCATTATCTATTTCTACTAGAGTGTTAAGGATGATATTTTCACTCGGTTTTGTTGGGGGTCCAAATCCGCTAGGACACCGGACCTACATGGGAATAATTTACTGATTACCCTTTTTCTTGTCAAGAACAGCGTGAAGGGACGGGTGGAGGGAAATCGGGATACCAACCTCCGAAGGATGTCTATGATACACACTGCAACGCTGGTATCGATTATCTCTCGAAGTCTTCCATATTAAATATGGGTATTACGTCCAAGCGTGAGCTGCGCGAGGCAGTAAACATCAACAAACCCGTAAAATGAACTCGGAGTTAATTAGAAAAAAACTACGAACGAACTGTTCAAATATGTCCTTTAAAAGAAAATTGCGTTGTATATGATACAAGATTAGGTGTTTTTCTTTCTTCTGTGTATATCTAGAGCGGCTTAAATAGTGATATAACATTGTGAATACCGCCATGCGGTACGCTTCTACTCTTTTATTGCAGATATCAAATAGAGTGTTTTACAAAATTTTAAATACAGCTTAGTGTGTTTCGATAATGTACAGAAATAAACGCTTTTCCTTGCTCTAGCGACATTTCCACTTTGAAGTAAGCGGTTCATTTCATCATAGTAAAGGTCTGTCTATCAGCCACAACCCCTCTGAATAGCGCTCTCTGTTTCTTGCACGAGTCGAAAATATTGGAATAATAACTTGATTAATTTGATTTTAGAATCACTCTATTGAGACGGTTCTCTCCGTTTATGAAAAAGCATTTAACAATAACAACAAGAAAGTTAGAGTAAACATACCGATAGCGATGCACTTTTTTTTGTTTTCTGATACCAATGACACAAAATTTAAGCAATTTACGACCCATGTAACACCATATTACAAGACATGTCACCAGTCTCGTCGATAAAGGACACGCTACTGAAAGATCCATGACTAAATCAACACTAAACTACTAAATATCTTATCAGGACTATATCACCAGCAGGGGACACTTCAATAACATGATTGCTAACAACTAGTCGTCTTGTTTTACCAATAACCTCCTTTTTTAAATATCCGGACTTTACCAGCTAAATCGAGTTATTTATCAATTGCGCCTTAAGAAAAAACTGACTTAAAGGTGCCTCATCGAGGAAACAGCTTTGATTTATTATAACACAATAAGGCCCTTAAATTATCACCGTTATCACCAGTACATATTTTCTTCTAATACTTTATGCACTACAGAGTGCTTGGTTCCTAAGCAATATTCAGAATGACACTGTCTAACGACGGTCGCTGGCCCACTTTCCTAATCTCTTTGCCGCGGCGTTCCCTAGAGGTCGTGCACTTGGTTCGGCATCTTCACCTCCGAGATCTTCAACCTTGGAGTATTTGGTCGTGTCATAAGATCCCATGTCGAGCAGGTGCAGATATGTCTAAAGGGGAAAGCAATAAGAGAGGATTTTCACGATCGTCACAATGTTCTCTAACTTCAAGTCAAGAAGAAAATTTTAATGACTACTTCAAAGCACAGAAATGATCCTCGCTTTAAAGGCACAGAGTAATGCGTTTTCTTAGGCAGGTTGGTTGGTAGGTAGGAAGTTATGAATGTAGATGAGTAATTTGGTATTTTCAACTGAGTTGATAACGTGACGTATTGGCCACCGTAAAGAGTCTAAAAGCTGACGTTTCGAGCGTTAGAACTTTGCTATTTGCGCTGACGAAGGGCTAACGCTCGAAACGTCAGCTTTTAAAATCTTAAAGGTGGCCAATTTACGTTATCAACACAGTTGAAAATACCAAATTACCCTGTTATACTCTCCCATCAACCTTTATTATGAATGTAGATGCTCAGGCACTTTGGAAGGGAAGTAGCAGGAAGGGCGGAAGGAATGGTGATAGATGGGTTCGTAGGCATGGGACATCTTAGCGCGTTTTATGTTTGAATGTTTTAAAACTTAAAAAACATCGATAAGCTGGGGCAAATAGTAAGAAACGTAACTACAGGCAGGAGCCGTCAAAATGAAATCTCAAGGCACTGAAATTCCCGCAAGCGGCCGCAGCCGTAGTTAGAAGAAACCAATACAATCCTAAATCACTTCCATTAATCTGCTGAAACCAACTTTGAAAGAGTAGTGGTCTATGAAGTAATTTTGGAGGAATAAATAATCTTACAGGCCTACAAGAACGTCAAGGACTTGTTCAAATCGTGCTACAAACCTCTTCACGAAGGTAGGTATCCATTCTTCTTCGAAGGTTTTCAAAGGGAGGACGAAAGTCGGGGTCAAAATTCCAGCACCTTTTCATTATAGCATACCTGGAACAAAGGAATGATGGTCAATACTGGACTGTGGTTTATGTAATATGTGATAAAAGTCAACCATTACAGAAATCTTAAGAGAGCCCTGGGCAAATAATGGCTAAAATGATGAGAAATGTCTAGCTGTTATAGCTGCAAATTCATCTTTTCAAAATTCTTGAGTGAAAAGACAACTTTTAACTGAACAAACTGGTGACCACTGTTAAATTTGTTTCATTTAGCAGAGCTCAGTAACGGAAGAAGAAATCAGATTATACGAGAGAATGTGTTTTTCATCGGGGTTAGGGGGATTGGGCGATTTAAAATGGAACATGGCAACTTGAAAGTCAAGACTCACAGTTTATCATCAACATGATCGGGCTTTGGAAGTTTGTATCCATGCGTGACTCGTGCAACCACATTCCCTTCTGTCCATCCCTCATATGGAATTCCTCCTGCGAAGAAATAAACAAATTGTGGCCGTGATACACCCGAATATTTCGTTTAAAAATGTTGAGATTTAAATCAGAGAGATCCACTTCTAGTGCTTGACAGCAGCATTCGAAACTTGATGTTTCCTAGCCTGATGTTTTATGTAATTGATTACCACTTTTCTGCCAAGTAATTTGAAAGGTTTTTCGTCATTTAAAGTCGAACACAAAATGCCAATCGTCTTGGGTGATAGCCAGGGCAAGGAAAGTCCTGAAACAACGGTTCTCAGTTACAGAGAATGAAACTTCGACAAGCTGAGCAAAATTCATCATTGAGGTAAACTTTGGCACAACAAGTTTTTCTGCCACAGCTCATCAAACTAACGTCTGCCAATTGGGTCCTAAAGGCATTGACATTACTAACGAGTTCCAAAAACGATACCTACAACATTTCCAGACATAGACGGACGGGAAGTATAAATATTTTTTGTTGAACATAGTTTGACTTACCAAGGGTAACTATCTCATACAGGACGATTCCGTAAGACCACCTGAAAAAATTTCGAAAAAGTGTTGCCGAGATATTCTCTAAGTGAGCATGTAAAGACAAAAACTAAAGAGAGGGCCAGCTCAGTGCAAAAATATACATACACGTCACTCAAGGTGGAAAGTCCAGCGAAATTTCCCAACAAAATCTCTGGTGCAGTCCATTTGATTGGCAAACAGCCCTGCAACGACAGTTTGTTTAAAAATAAGGGTTTTAATACTAGCGAGTTAACAAAGGACATGCATGTAAACGTGAGGTGGCTGGTGTACCTCTTCCGAGACTTTTATGGAGTGTCAAAATTTAGCAAATGTCATAAATTTAAATGATAAAGTCAACTAACTCAATTGTATTCTGTGGCATGGCAGAACGTGGAGCTATCCTCAGTTGGCAGTTAAGGTGAATTTTAGGCAGAATCAGAGCTAACCTTAGGAATCTGTTTACAAGTGCCACCGCAAAAAAATTAAAGCAAAGACGATCTTCTACCTTTTTGGCATTTCCATGACCGTATTTGAAGCTTTGATATGCCATGCCAAAGTCGGTCACTTTGCACACATAGTTGTTATCAAGGAGGACGTTTCGAGCCGCCAGGTCACGATGGATTATCTACCCAAAGACAAAGATCCAAAATGTAAACTTGCTAACAAATGCATATCTTTTGTGAGATCTACCATGACCAGAGGGAAAATTATACAGACGTTTGCACGGGTTGTAAGAACTATTGTTCCTAGGGTGTTCATTACAAACCAAACATATACCAGAATGACTGCGACATTAGGTGACCCACTGACAATACCAAAGGAACTCTTGAGAAATATTGAGAATATGAAACCTGCTTCCGAAAAAATTCATATAATTTAGATATATCTATATTCAAGCAACTCAAAAGGTGTAACAATCCCTTACAGATATTTCTGCGGTAAAATTGAATGTAGAAGCATTTTAGTTACTTACCCCCCTTGATCCAAGGAATACCATACCGGCGGCGATTTGTTTGGCAAAGAGCACAAGGTCATAGTTGTTCAAAACTTGAGGCCTTCCTTCTCCAAGATAATACCGATCATTAATTCCTCGGCATTTTCTCATGTAACCAAGCAGGTCGCCACATGGCAAATGTTCCATGATAAGGATCGGATGAACTTAAAATAACGAAAAGAAGGAACGAATCAGTAAAAACAAACAAACAAACAAACAAGCTAACAATCTCATACTGAGTTGAAATATTATTGCATATAATAAGAATGACGCCTTAAACTTAGCATGTACCTTGTCTAGTGACGCAGCCAATGAACTTCACTATGTTTGGCTGATTGCTGTCACCGATAATTTTTCCCAGCTCGATCTCTCTCATCAAACATTTTCTTCCTTCCTCCCCTGCGGTGGCTACAATAAAAAGGAAATAGTTTATAACCGGGGAAAAAATCCTTATTGACGAATTTTCTCGTGCTTAAGAAGCGAAATTTCGGGTGAGGATTTAGACCTCACATCTTAGGAGGTCTTTGAAGCCCAGTTGTCGAAGCTCATAACTGCAAAAATGGAACCGGTCGGCGAGCGAATTCTTTCGAGGAATTAATATTTTCTTTGCCTCACGATTGTGGCACATGCCTGCCATCTTCAAATTTTTTATTGCTATTGATGCCTCTATTGTTTAATTGTTGCTTTTCTTATAAAAAATAACTTTGCACGAATCTCTTAGAGCGCCTTGGTCAACCTGAGATAAATGATTACTGGAAAGTGCAAAGTACCCTTGGCAAGAAACGCTAAGTACCCACCCACGTGCTTTGAGGAGAGATAGTTGAATGGATCTTACGTGTAAAGCATTTAGCAGCAACTGTACGATTTCCAGGTCTCCCATTTGGAGAACTAAGAAGAGCTCTCCACACTGCTCCAAATGCCCCTCGCCCAATGACATCTTGAAGCAGGATACGGTTCACTTCAATCTCCCATTCATCCACTTCTACATTCAACAGCTCCATCTCAACTGCCTCCACTTGATCAGGACTAAATATTATGAAAATCACACAATTTCTATTGCTAAATCAAAGTATAAGTGATCAAGGATAAGAAGTTACGGAAACGTTGAGTTTCTTAATTATCTGACTGATTTCTTTAATTTAAGGAAAGATAATCACTCTAGAAATGAAAAAACAACATTTTCTTGTGCAGAAAAACTACAATTGTAGAACTACTCGTTCACACAGACTATCATTCAAGTTAACTTTCCAAATGGAATGGTTGACATGACAGTAAGATATAAACCCCAACTTCAATTTTTTTTCAAAAAACATTTCAATTTGGTAAATAAAAGGCAAACTAATTGACTTACAGAGCGGTAGCAGCCACTGTAGGTCCGATTGACAAATCAAAGAAAGAAATAAAGAAGGGATAAAAGTTCTGCCTTAACTTTAATATTTAAATAAAAATAATATGCACTTTGGTCAGTGGTTAATAAAAGATTATAAATCAGATAAAATCGCAAGACAAGAAACAGTAGAAACATGCCTATAGTGCCTCAAGGGTTTTCATTTTCCTGCAAACCGAGATGATATTAATACCTAACTAATAGCGAACTTGAGGAGAACAATTGAAATACGAGGTGGAGTAAAAGTAAACATAAACTGGTCCAAGTTTTTGCTTCTCACACAACTTATTATTGTCTGGAAAAATTACCCAAAACAAGATATGAAGAGCGAGGTTTACCTGTCCTCCGACGTTTCCAAAAATAGCAGCCCATGAGCAAAATAACAATGACAGCAGCCATTGATCCAAAAATATAATACCACACCAGAAATGGACTCACAGCTGTTGGTGTAAGTTAAACACATGCTTCTTAGCCAAATGACAAAGGTAGTAGATGTGATGATAAGGAAAAGGTTGTTACACAATATTAGCCAGCTCCTCTGGATACTTTTTTCGCTTGAGCCTAGCTGGCTCATTAGAAATGGCTACTATTTTATGGCTGAGATTCAAAGAAAGGTAAATCAAAACTATATGGAGAAGACCTGGCCAGAATCTTGTCTTTAATTGAGAAATTATCTGCTTTTTTGTTGAATAGATGTAGAGCAATTCCCTTTGCCAAATAGGAAACAAGCAATAATGGTGATAATTATTTGGGTATCTAAAAGTAGGTTCTACCGTATCTAACAGGCCAGGGGACCCATATTTTAATTATAGACTTCCACCCGACATCCATACACGCATTCACACACACAAAAAACAACAATAAAAGCAAAGAAAGACAAAACAAACAAACAAACAGAAAACAGCAAATAGCATGCTTAAAAGTTTCAGGTTCCATCAAGTCAAACGATTTACTGCTGTTAAATTTTAGATTGTTTCTACACTACAATACTGCCAACTTACGGTTGACTTTTATCATCACAATAGAGCGGGCCACATTTCCTACTCTGTTACGGGCTTCACAGGAATATTCACCACTGTCCTCCTCCACAACTTTTGCAATAATCAGATAACTTGTTGTCTCATCTAATTGCGTTTCAATGACTGCCCGTTCTTTTACTGGGTCTCCATCTTTTTTCCAAGTGATATTTACCGTTGCTTTGTTGACGCTGCAAGTTAACCTAAGCTTATCACCTTGGGTGAGCGTTGGATATGGTTTTGGAGTTACTTTGGCGGTGGGTTTTCCTGTGTTGAGAAAGAGATAATTTATACATAACTTGGTTTTCATTAAAAAAAATTACTCAAAATACCTCAGTAAGGTAATTATCAGAGAAACTAAGTGATTCGTAATCAACCCTCCAAATGGTACATATGGGGTATAACGTGCCAATTTGAGTGGAACTTGGTTTCAAAGACGTTTTAAAGAAGGTTTGAAATACTTGTCCAAAATGTGTCTGAAGATTTGCCAAAGGGTCTCAGATCCCATTCAAAGATACTTCTAAATAAACTGAGACCCGGCCCTTTGTTTTCTATTATAAAGACATATTGCCCAATACAGAGCTACAGATCATCTCAGTGATCATAAGCTTTTGGATCAAAATGATCAGAGTGACCATAACAAAATGTCACAAAGTGATTATATGGAAGAGTCATCTTAAACATCTTAGATGTAGACCAATAGCAACACCTGAATAGAAAACAACCAATCATGAGGATATTGCAACAAATTATTCGAGTCTCTACAAGTTGGTGCTACTGCTTCTAAAAGCCAGTGGACCCATATTGTAAACTCTGATTTACAGTTTCCTAAAAAAAAGATTGGAAAAGGAGCAGTTTCATTGAAAATAAACGACCTTTAATGGTTAATGGTAAACACTACTGACAATAATAATAGCTTACGTTTGACTTCTATTGTCACAGTGGAGCGGGCCATATATCTTAGTCTGTTACGAGCTTCACAGGAATATTTACCACTGTCCTCTTTCACAACCTTTGTAATAACCAGGTAACTTGTTTTCTTATTCAATTGCGTATCAATGTCTGCCCTTTCTTTTATTGGGTCTCCATCTTTTTTCCAAGTGATATTTACTGTTGCTTCGTTGACGCTGCAAGCTAATGTGAGCTCATCATCTGTGGTGAGTATTAATTGAAAGGCTCAGAGCAAGAACGACCCCTTGATTTTTCGGCCATTTTTGAAAGTGTTCAGAAGTAGTTGAATTTTGGCATGTGGACTTAGTTTTACTCGATATACACTGTTTTGGTTTTTTTTTCGCTGGTTTGCGCTTCGTTTTCGAGAAATAACGTATGCAAAAAACCTTGAATTTCGTAGCGGCTTTCATTGAATGAAGCCGAAACAAAAGAAGCCTTTTGTTTCATCAAAACAATACAGCCCCCGAGAACTTGCATATTCATAACCAGCTTAAAGAAAGAGCATGTTTTTTGTTTTGAGTTTAAAACACCGTTTAGCAAACGTAAAATATCCTTGAACAAACTCGCGCTACGGCAGAATTGAAGACAAAACCAAAGATACGTTGACATAGCCAAAAGTTTATACGAAAACACTCCTGTCGAACGCTTACGCGAAGGAGTGCCGCAGTTTTATTTCACGATAAAATTTAAGCCGCGTAATCGAATGTTCTCGTAGCACAGTCGGTTAGGCATTGGACTCGCAGTCAGACGGTTGGTACGGCTCTTTTTTAACAAATGTCTTTTTTTTCGCTCACCCTTTTTTTTTTCCTTCTCTTTTTCAACTCGGGAAGAGGCAAAGCCATTTTCGAGAGTTTGATACGTTGACATCGCCAAAAGTTTATACGAAAACGTTCCTTTCGAACGCTAACGTGAAGGACTGCCGCAGCTTTATTTAACGATAAAATATAAGCTGTGTTAACGAATGTTCTCGTAGCACAGTCGGTTATGCATTGTACTCGCCGTCAGCCGGTCGGTAAAGTTCTCTTTTTAACAAATGTCGTTTTTTTTTTTCGCTCACTCATTTTTTGTCCTTCTCTTTTTCAACTCGGAAAAGGCAAAGCCATTTTGAGAGTTTGGTACGTTGACATCGCCAAAAGTTTTTACGAAAACGCTCCTGTCGAACGCTAACGTGAAGGACCGCAGTTTTATTTCACGATAAAATTTGAACTGTGTAGCTAACTGTCTTGCTCAGTCGGTTAGACACTGAACTCGCAGTCAGACGGACGGGTTTAAGTTATTTTTTTAAAAAAATGCCTCTTTTTCGCTCACTCTTTCTTATGAAAATGTTGTAATTTTTTCTTTTTTTTTGAACTCTCAAAATAGCTTTGCCTTTTCCCGAGTTGAACAAGAAAAGAAAAAAGAGTGAGCGAAAAAAGAACACTGTTTAAAACGAACTTTCAGACCGTCTGACTGCCTGTTCGGTGCCTATTTGAGCAGTGGGTTTTTCTGTGTTGAGAAAGAGAAAACTTAGAATTTAGTCTAAGAATCCAAAAGTAATCCTCTGAACGAAAATTGTAGGGTAAATGGCTCTTCAAAAGAGTTTTCATTAAAAGGTTCAATGGCATTACCTGGCCAAAATGAAAAGGGTGACCATTAAAAAACTTTGCAAAGCCATCACATTGAGGAGTCACCCCAAACTGTTGGTGAATTGCACATGCACGCACAACAAGTATCTTTCCAAGAATTCATCATTTTTCCCAGATACGTTAACCCCAACCAGCTGCTCACATGGGCTTTAGTTTCTCACACAATTTCCAAAATTGTGTTCGAAAATCAATCTCTAAAGGGTTTTTTCAAAAACCAGCCAGTAAACTCAAAAGATGAAGGCATCATATATAATCATTGTTTACAATAGATCCATTATCATCATTATCATATATATCACTAAAATTATGATTACTATCATTCTCATGAGTATTATCTACCTACCAAAAACGTGAAGTGTTGTGGAGGAACTGGTTGTATTTGCTTTGTTTTTAGCTGTACACTTGTATATTCCTTCCATTTTCTTCGTTATTTTCTGCATTTCCAGAAATAATTCTACAAATGAGTCTCCCTCTAAACTGTTTTCTTTAGTACCTGATGGAAGTTTACCGTCATTAAATGTCCAGGTCAGGTTTGGTGTTGGAACACCTGTGGCACGGCAAGTCAAGTTGACTGAGTCTCCATCAATAACAGACTGGTTTATCGGAGACAGTTTGATCTGAGGAGAAACTGGAAATAAAAAGACACCGTTAATCTTCAATCAAGGTTCTCAAGATAGAACTAGACAACCAAGGTCATTTTGTGAGAAGATTTTTTGAGTCTGCTAAATACGTGCATTTTCAGAAGTTAGAGATATTACCTGGAGTCTGTACATGGGAATAGATAGGGATATCACATTTCAAATGGGTATGTTAGACCCCTAAATATATTAATAACATGAAAACCTTAGTTTATACCAACATAACTAAAGTGAGCATCCACTTCAAATCTAGATATCAATCTTACTGAGGTATACAAATCGAAGACAAACCAGGCACCGTTTGTAAATATTTATAAAATGATTTTGATTTACCAGTGACATCGATCCAGAAGGAGATGTTAACTTTTCCAACCTGATTTTCAGCAGCACATTCATAGAAACCTCCATGATCAAGCGTCATGCGCTTAATAACTAATGTATTTTTGTTATCAAGAGCTTTTCCATCCTTGGTCCAGTTGACATATACTGGAGGATCACCCTTTTTAAAACAATCTGTTTTAAATGTGGAGTTCAGTGGGACTGAAAGATTCTTGAGTTTAGGATTTAGATGTGGTGGAACTACAAAGAAAAATATAAAATAAAAGTCACGATGAGATAATATTAACAGATACAGGGAAAATATTGTCATGGCAGACATTTTGTTTTGGTTCCAACTCATTGCTCCAGCCAATGACTAACAAATAGCAGCTGTGTAATATAACTAAGCTAAGAAACGAAAAGTTGGAAGCAAGCACCACACTTCTCAGTTTACTGAAGAAGGATTCAACTGCACATTAAACTGGGAGAAAAATATTTCCTATTGAATGATCGCAAATCACTCGTAACTCTTCGCGTATGGATCAAGCTCGGAAAATTAATTACAAACCCTTAACAACTAGTAAGGGTTTTCCTAAAAGTTCATTAAAATTCCCGGTGGAGATTCAGGCATCATGAGAGTATGAAATGATTTTTCATGGCTAACCACCAATACAACCGCATCATTGCCATATGGAGTTCGAAATTTAAAAGTTAGCAAAATGTAATGTTGTGGCAGATTCTTTGAGTCTGATTTGTGAATAATAGGGAACCACAAGAGATTTCTCGGTCATCAATCAAGAGGAACGTAACAGAAGTAACGGAAATTAGTTATTACCACTTATCAATTGTTAATTTTTCTTATAAGTTCAACACTTCAAGGGAAAGGGGGTAAGTTTCTAAAAAAACTTTGGTGCTGCATCAGTGGGAGAGTATAACAGGGTAATTGAGTGTTATCAACTGAGTTGAAAACGTAAATTGGCCACCGTAAAGAACTTAAAGGCTGACATTTCAAGCATTAGTCCTTTGCCAGATTTATTGGAGGAATTGTGGATTGTGTGTGGGTTTATATGCAGAAAATAGAGCTATGCTATTGGTGGGAATATAGTGATGAGAAACAAGAATATATTAGTTGAATGAAAAGCGCTCAACTAATTTATTCGTGTTTTCTCGTCACCACATTCCCACCAATAGCGTAGCTCCACTGTCTGTGTGGAGAGTCAGGCACCATGCAGGCGAGGCCTGTCATCCAAGAGTATACCACAGAAATGATCTTGCTCAACTAACCAGCAGTACATATGTATCATATCGATTTGCAGTTCAAAATTTTAAAGTAAATGTTAAAAGAAGGAAGAGATTTCAAGAAGAAAACCCTCCAACTAGATGAAGGTATTTCCTCACTCAAGAAGACGGCACAATGATCCTGGCCAGTGCCTTAACCCAAAGCAATTAGTCCAGAGTCTATCCCGCCGCAGCTTACACTGAATGATTTAAAATCCAGTTTTAGACTTAAAAACTTACCTTTAACAGAGATATAGATGCTTTCAGCAGAAATTCCTCCAGGATTTTTCGCTTCACAGGTATACAGACCTGTGTCTTTCTGTGTTATCTTATGAAAGGAGAGAGACATGTTCTGTCCTTCAGATAAGTTATTCTTAAGCCAGGTTATCTGTGGCTGAGGCTGACCTTGAATGATTTTACAAGTCAAAGTCACAGTGTCTCCTTCTCTGATTAGATTGCTTGCTCCTGAAATTCTCACCTCTGGTCGAACTTTGAATAAACAAGTAAAAAAGTTAAAACACAGTGGCTTTAGTTATACACACATCATACAAATATCCTAGAGGGAAATTTCATTTTGGGTTACTAACATCAGTGTATAAATTAGACAATGCATTTTCATCTGACTAATTTGAATAACCAGATGAAAGTCCTTTTCGAACGGCTAAAAACAACAAATCGTTGGAACATATAAGGTGACCTTGCAGAAATGCCTATTGGCAAAAAATTAAAAGCCCTTCAAAAAAAAGTAACAAAGATTGTGTTAACCTCAAATGAAACCAGGAACCCATCTTACCAGCATTATCTACATGCAACTGAACTACTTAATGACTAAATTCTTAAGATCAGCTATTGATAGTTATCTATAATCTTTAGCTTCATCTTTAATATATTTTAGACTGCATTTTGTACTATTCATATTTTAGGGTAGATATTTTAGTCGCGTAAGTTTTGTATTTTGTATTAGTCTGTGTTCCCTTATTGGCATGGATTCCTCAGGCTTCATGGTTTGACACTGAAATAAAGTTTTTATCACTATTTTTACTATTATTACGTGTTGGTATAATGACTGAACCAGTTACAGATTTTTCCAATAACTCACTCACCTATAACAGACACATTTATGCTTTTTTGTCTGCTTGTGACCCTTTTTGATCCTTTATTTTGTGTCATGGTACATCTGTATGTGCCACTGTCTTCAGGGTGAACAGGATCAATCTGTAGACTGCCACTGGGAATTTGAGTGAATCTTCTCTCATTAAGTATTAACTTTTCTCCTTGTTTCCTCCAAGTTATCTGTGGACGTGGTGTTCCTTCAGCACCACAGTTTATAGCACCAGATGTGTAGGCAGTGAGGCTCTGCTGGTCTCTAGTGTTCTCAGTGAATCTTGCTGTTGAAATAAATAAAGAAAATAACCACTAACTGAAGCCGCAATGAAGAAAAGCTAACTAGTCCCTATTGTGTGTCTATATTGTGAGTGCCGGGCACATTTACTGCTGTGTTAACTTACTCTACAATGAGGCAATTAAGGTCTTCTAAATGTGTTGAAAAGGATTTTCCTACCATTAATGTAAACCGTGTAATACTGAACATATTCCAGTCTGAGGCATTCATATGTTCCTCCATCAGACAACTGCACATTTTCTATGACCAGTTTACCATCTTCTGGGGTCTTGACCCTCTTAGAAGAAGAATTCATCCCTTGCACCTTTTGACCATTAATGACCCATCTCGCAAAACTGGTTTTGTTACGTATTGAGCAGTGAAGGATTTCATTGCTGCCAATATCAAAGTAAAGATTCTCTTTTCCCAATACTTCTTTGTTCTCTGAAAGAAATGTTTTCAAGTAGCACAATTATCAGTTCATTCTCTCTCAGTATTTTGGTGTAAGTTTGTTTTAACACTAATAGTATCTTGATCTTTGATGTTTAACTTTAAACACGTGACTATTCACGAGGACCAGTCACCTTTAGGAATTTCCATCTTGGCGTTATTAATACCTTACTTACTTGGTTGACACAGTGCTTGAGAACCTTTGCCATCTCCTCGACATTGAGCCGGGACATTTAACTTTCCATCAGTGCGTGCGCAAGATGCAAGTTCTACCTCCTCTCCAGTGCAGGAGACATCCACCATTACAGAAGTAATGTTTCCATCCTTTACGTTTGAGCCAATGAATTCAGCAAGAGCCTCTTCAAAGCCAAGTTGACGACAAATAACTTGTGCATCATTGAAATCCCATCCATTGGTACAAATTTTTCCCCATTTCCCTTTGTAAAATACTTCCACTCTACCACCATACTCTACATTTGCACCATTCAAGCGAACGGGAACTCATAAAGTCACAAAATATTAAGCAATTAGTAAAGGTAAGTTAACAGTGAATCTATAAAAGGATGAAATATGGATAGGGAAAGGAGACAGCAGGATTATGAAGAAATTTAAAGGTTCAAGGTGTTCATGCAGGTTTAGAAATCCAATTCAGTTCTGCAGGTTCTGTGATGGGCAACTGCTCAGGTATCATTTTTGGGTCTTTTTACGCCTTCAACAATTAATTAACAATTAATCCTCTAAAACAACTTAATTGTAAATATGTGCTATATTTTTTTAGAGAGCAGTCTTCTAGTAAACATTAGTACATAATCAATTACCAAAGCAAGAGAGGATGTTTTGGTGAGGTCTATCGCTGAAATTATGATCAAATCTATAAGGGTACCTAGAATAGGATGTACAAAAGAGAACACTGAAATAGATCTGACAACAGATTCCAAAATGCATAATTGATTAATACCTTTGCAGAATTGCAGCTCTTTTGAGAAGCTCTCTTCACATTTAGTCAAAGTGGTGGTGCAGTTGAAATTAGTTGATGTCTCTGATACATTACCATGATCTTCATACCATCTACCATAATCACTGCTGTTAGAGTATCCCATTGCCATGCATGTCAAATCTACTTCAACTTTATTCCAAGTACTGGTGCAAAGCTTTTTCCAGCTTCTGTTTGTATGGATTTCCATTGTACCAACCGACGGGTTGCTCTCCGTTTTAAAGCGCAGTGGAAATACTAATAAGAGAAATAATACAAACGTATATGTATATCTTGAGAGGCCTTCTTCAAGATTCTACAAATTTTCCTAATTTTGCCGATGATTGCCCCAAATAGGTACTTAGTTTCAAATATATCAGAAACATAATCATCAACCCCAAATTAAATAGTTTTTTTTTTAGGATCAGTTAAAAAAAAAGAACATAATTGATACACTCACATCGGACATCCCATACTATTCCATCAAGAAACTAAATACTTCAGTTGTTATTGACAAGAAATTTGGCACTAAATGCTTATGAATGACAACAGTGAACACTGTAATGAGAATAATAACAATATAAATGATGATACTAAAGTAACATAGACATTTGCAATAATAATAATAGGGATTGTATGATAATGATAACGATAACGATGATGATCCTGATGATAATAATGAGTGAGAAAATGATAATGATAAGAGTAATGAAGCTGCGATGTAATGCTAATGCTAGTTTTGGACAAGGTCAATTTACCAAGATGTAGATTAAACAGCAAAGGCTTTTGGCAGGACTTAGCCTTTTTAATATGGGGTTCAACTATGATTAGACTTCGGACCATCCATGATGTCTGTATTTCAATAAAGTTACCCTATGTAATTAAAACTCAGACGCACTGATTTTACCATCTGTATGTTACCTTCGTAGCAGCTGGACATTTTGTTACATTCCCTTACAAGTGCTCTGCTCCCATTACAATGTTCCCCGCCATATGCTGGTTCTGGATTGGAACATTCTCTAAACCTTATCTGTATGCCATTGACTGTTTTAGTGCAGATACTCCAGGGACTCCATTCATTCCAACCACCATTGACTAACAATGTTTCAAGAACAAGCCGTTAAGAAACAACTTTAAAACTTTAAAACTCGTCTTTGCAATCCACCCCCATGAGCTACATTGCAGCTGTCCCATGCTCCCCAGGATGACAAGCCATCATCAACTATCATCGTATCGAAGGTTAACATGATTAACTGATTAAATACGTTATAAAATAAAGAACGGCCCGCGTATATTGCAAATTGCTTGCATATATATTGCTAATTCATTCAACATTTTGACCGTTTAAAATAAGAATAAGGAATGAAAGAAACTTTATAAAATCTAAATACCAGCATATGTTAGAAACCTTACAGCCAATAAACATTGATATCTACATTGATATTGCAAATTGCATGCGTATATAATGCCGATTCATTCAACCTTTTGACTGAAGAAGATAAAGATAAGGCATGAACAGAACTTTAAGAAATCTAAATAGCAGCATATGGTAAAAACCTTGCAACTACGAAACATTGATATCTAAAATTAAATTAAATTAATGGTGCATGGAGCACCTGGAACCAGCAAAATTAACAATCAAAATGATAAAAGAGTGTTGGTTTAACACTGATTACACACTCTCACCTGGACAATGATTTGTGTTGCAAGATTGGCTCATGCCTTTATGTCCCTGGCACTGATTTCCGCCCCTCTGTGGGGGAGGATTTGCACAGTTGCGCACTCGGCTGTGCGATCCACCACCGCAAGTTAGGCTACACCTACCCCATGACTCCCAGGATGACCAGCCACCGTCAACTATATTCGTAACAGAACTTTTAATGATTGACCAGTTAAAGCGGCTCTAAGTAGAAGAACTGCCAACCAATATTGCAAATTGCATGCACAAAACATTGCCTATTCATTCGAGTTTTTTACTACATCAAATTAAAATAAGTATAAGAATTCACGAGTTATAACCATTGTAACTTATGGCTGGTATTTTCCACGCTCACTTGCGTGCTATGGAGAATACGCATACTGATGTTAGTGTGTGAAAAGGTAAAGAATGATGATTGTGATACACGTACAGACAATTTCAGCCTTTTTTCAGGACTTAAATATCAATAATTAATATAGTGTGATATAGATATAATGTGATATATAATGGTAATTGAACTGAGTGGAGTGCAATTTGGGCTGAAATCCGATGTGCGATTTCAAAATCGAACAAGCGCACAGCGCAAGTTTGATTTGAAATCATAAGTATGATCTCAGACCAAAATTGCACGGCACAAGGTTCAATTACCACTTTATTACATCCATTTTGAAATCGCCCCAGTACAGGACTTGATCAGTTCAAATATTTTGTTGATGCAGTACTGAGCTAGTTTGAAATTAAATTCATCCATTTTTGGGGGGGAAAAACGAGAGTTTCCGAAACAATGGTTGCAAAATTTGCCACATGATACTCTTTGTCTTTCATTTTCCTGCAATTACATTGGTTACTTTAAACAAGCCTTGGAATCTGATTGATTGTTTTGTTTTCAGTGTAGCCTCATCGTTGGCTGGGAAAATGATGCAATTTAAAGCAAAAAAGGGTGTGATTCGTCAATAAATCGCACCAATTAGAGCCAATCAGATTACAGGGACCACCAGTGATTTCAAAATGGGTGTAATAAAGTATGAAAAAAGGAATTTTTCTTATATCACTAATGACTATTTTAAAATCACTGTTGATCTGTCCCTTCTGATCAACTCTCATGGACGTGATAACTTTATAGGTTTGATCAATTATGAGGATGTCTTTAGACTTGATCGATACTGCATATAACGGTAGCTATTTCACCATATCGTCATCAAAAAGAACAAGTCAAGTTCTCGTTAACCATTATGTAAAGTATGGAGACACTTACCAGCTGATTTTTTCCACAAAATCCACATAAAAGGTAAAGAGATAGTATTATTCTTTAAAAAAAGTAATCATCAGCGAAGTTTATTTTTATTCATTCTTATATTTACGAGTTAGGAGAATCTATGATAGAATTCTTAATAAAAGGAGGGGGATTCAAGTAATCAATATATGAAAACAATTCTCTTAAAAGAAACTATTCGGTCAAAGAAAGTAATTTTGTGAGGGATTGATTTTGTTCATTCTCAAATTCAAGAGTTAGCATAATCCTTGATACAGGACTAAAATAATAATGATAAATATAATGCGAGGAAACGTCATTTTTCTTATATTAATAATTGTTTTCACTGATGATCAGTCCTTTTTGGTGGGCTCTCATGGGCGTGATACCTCTAAAGGATTGAACAAATATGAGGATGTCTTTAGACTTGATCGATACTGCATAAAATGGTAGCTATTTCACCATACCCTCATCAAAACGAACAAGCCAAGTTCTCGTTTACCATTAAGTAAAGTATGAAGATACTTACGATCTGATTTGCTCCACAAAATCAACATGAAAAGTAAAGAGATAGTAGTAGTTGTTAAAAAAAGTAATCATCAGAAACGTTGATTTCATTCATTTTTATATTTAAGATTTAGGAGAATCTATGATAGAATTCTTAATAAAAGGAGAGGGATTCAAGTAATCAATATATGACAAGAATTCTCTTAAAAGAAACTATTCGGTCAAAGAAAGTAATTTTGTGAGGGATTAATTTTATTCATTCTCAAATTCAAGAGTTGGCAGAATCCTTGATACAGGACTTAAATAATAATGATAAATATAATGCGAGGAAACGTCATTTTTCTTATATTAATAATAGTATTATTTTGAAATCACTGATGATCAGTACTTTTAGGTGGGCTCTCATGGGCGTGATACCTTTAAAGGATTGAACAGATATGAGGATGTCTTTAGACTTGATCGATACTGCATATAACGGTAGCTATTTCACCATATCTTCATCAAAAAGAACAAGCCAAGTTCTCGTTAACCATTAAATAAAGTATGAAGATACTTACAACCTGATTTGTTCCACAAAATCAACATGAAAAGTAAACAGATAGTATTATTTGTTAAAAATAATAATAAAATAATATCTTCATCAAAAAGAACAGGCCAAGTTCATGGGCGTGATACCTTTGAAGGATTAAACAGATATGAGGATGTCTTTAGACTTGATCGATACTGCATATAACGGTAGCTATTTCACCATATCTTCATCAAAACGAACAAGCCAAGTTCTCGTTAACTATTAAGTAAAGTATGAAGACGCTAACAACCTGATTTGTTCCACAAAATCAATATAACAAGTAAAGAGATAACATTATTTGTTAAAAAAGGAATCATCTGAAAAGTTAATTTAATTCATTCTGAAATTGAAGAGTAATGAGAATCCTTGATCGAATTCTCAATTAAAGTAAGGAGATTTAATTTAAAAAAAACCCTAATTTCAAAGTAAAATGATAATAATATATATAATGTGATATAATGTAAAGAAAAAGTCATTTTTATTATATCAATGAGGATAATATTTTAAAATCATTGGTGATCCATGCCATCTGATTGGCTCTCACGGTCATGATGAACATCATGTGATGGATAAATTATGAGGATGTGATTAGAACTTAATCAAGTAATCGTCTGATAGGTTAATTTAATTCATTGTGATATTGAAGAGTTAGCAGAATCCTTGAAAGAGTTCTCAATCAAAGTAAGGAGATTCAAATAAAACAACAACAACCTTAATTTGAAAGTAAAATAAATCACCACACTACGGGATGCTCACTAAATATTATGTCAACAGTTAATGTAAATCAGCAAAACAGCTGGGCTCATATTTCAAACCGATTTCATTCTGGTCAGATAGCACTAATATGAAAGAAAATCAGTTTCTTTTGGTATGATTAAAGTGGCCATGTTCCCGCATCAAAGAATATATGATATTTTGGTATGATAATAATAAATATAATGTAGTATATATAAAGAAAAGTCATTTTTATTATATTAATTAATGTAAATCAGCAAAACAGCCAGGCTGATATCTTAAACCGATTTCATTCTGGTCAGATAGCATTAATATGAAAGAAAATCAGTTTCTTTTGGTATGATTAAAGTGGCCATGTTCCCGCGCCAAAGAATATATCAGGGACGTAAATGATAATCATAAATATAATATGATATAATGTTAAGAAAAGTCATTCTTATTATATCAATAAGAACAGTATTTTGAAATCACTGGTGATTTAAGCCATTAAAGAAGAAAAACCTTAATTTGAAAGTAAAATGAAATCACCACACTACGGGATGGTCATTAAGTATTATGTCAACAATTAATGTAAATCAGCAAAACAGCCAGGCTCATATCTTAAACCGATTTCATTCTGGTCAGATAGCATTAATATGAAAGAAAATCAGTTTCTTTTGGTATGATTAAAGTGGTCATGTTCCCGCACCAAAGAATATCTCATGCACTTAAATGAAAATAATAAATATAATGTAGTAAAATGTAAAGAAAAGTCATTTTTATTATATCAATAAGGATGGTATTTTAAAATCATTGGTGATCCATGCCATCTGATCGGCTCCCATGGACATGATGAACATCATAACATGGAGTAATTATGAGCATGCGAGTAGAACTGAATCAATACTGCATATTACGGTAGTTACTGCAACATACCCTCATGAAAAGAAACAAGTCACATTGTCATTAACTATTACGTTTTGGTATGATTAAAGTGGTCATGTTCCCGCACCAAAGAATATATATATAATAGTGATATAATGTAAAGGAAAGTCATTTTTATTATATCCATAAGGATAGTATTTTGAAATCACTGGTGATCCATGCCATCTGATTGGCTCTCATGGACATGATGAATATCATAAGATGGAAAAATAATGAGGTAATCGATACTGCATACTACAGTAGTTACTCCACCATATCCTCATGAAAGGGAACAAGTCACATTCTCATTAACCATTAAGTAAAGTATGAAGATACTTACAATCTGATTTGTTCCACAAAATCCACATGAAAAGGAATGAGATAGCATTATTTTTTAAAGAAAAGTAATCATCTGAAAGTCAATTTATTCATTTTTATATTATGTAAAGAAAAGTAATTTTTATTATATCCATAAGGATAGTATTTTGAGATCACTAATGATCCATGCCATGTAATTGGCTCACATGGACATGATGAACATCATAAGATGGAATAGTCAGGAGAACGTCATTAGAACTTAATCAATACTGCATATTACGGTAGTTACTGCAGCATATCCTCATGACAAGGAACAAGTCACATTCTCATTAACCATTAAGTAAAGTATGAAGATACTTACGAGCTGATTTGTTCCACAAAATCCACATGAAAAGTAATGAGATAGTATTATTTTTAAAGAAGAGTAATCATCTGAAAAGTCAATTTATTCATTTCTATATTGAAGAGTTAGCAGAATCCTTGATATAGTTCTCAATCAAAGAAAAGAGATTCCATTAAAGAAAAAAAACCTTAATTTGAAAGTAAAATGAAGTCACCACACTAAGGGATTCTCATTAAATATCATGTCAACGATTGGTGTAAAGCAGAAAACAGCCAGGCTGATATTTTAAACCTATTTTATTCCGGTCAGATAGCATTAATATGAAAGGAAATCAGGTTTTTTTCGTATAATTAAAGCGGTTGTGTTCCTGCACCCTAGAATATATCAGGTAGTTAAGTTAATAATAAATATCATGACATATTATGTAAAGAAAAGTCATTTTTATCATATCCATAAGGATAGTATTTTGAGATCACTGGTGATCCATGCCATCTGACTGGCTCTCATGGACATGATGAACATCATAAGATGGAAAAAACCTTAAGAACGTCATTAAAACTTAATCAATACTGCATATTACGGTAGTTACTGCACCATATCTTCATAAAAGGGAACAAGTCACATTCTCATTAACCATTGAGTAAAGTATGAAGATACTTACGACCTGATTTGTTCCACAAAATCCACATGAAAAGTAATGAAATACTATTATTTTTTAAAGAAAAGTAATCATCTGAAAAGTCAATTTATTCATTTCTATATTGAAGAGTTAGCAGAATCCTTGAAAGACTTCTCAATCAAAGAAAGGAAATTCCATTAAAGAAGGAAAACCTTAATTTGAAAGTAAAATGAAATCACCACACCAAGGGATGCTCATTAAATATCATGTCAACGATTAGTGTAAGGCAGCAAAACAGGCAGGCTGATATTTTAAACCCATTTTATTCCGGTCAAATAGCATTAATATGAAAGGAAACCAGGTTTTTTTGGTATGAGTGAAGTGGTTGCGTTGCGGTACCAAAGAATATATCGGGGACTTAAATGATAATAATAAATATTATGAGATATCATGTAAAGAAAAGTCATTTTTATTATATCAATAAGGATATTATTTTGAAATCACTGGTGATCCATGCCATCTGATTGGCTCTCATGAACATCATGAACATCATAAGATGGAATAACTATGAGGACGTTATTGGACCTTAATCAATATTGCATATTATTGTAGCTACTGCACCATATCCTCATGAAAAGGAACAAGTCACATTCTCATTAACCAGTAAGTAAAGAATGAAGATACTTACAATCTGATTGTTCCACAAAATCCACATGAAAAGTAAAGAGATAGTATTATTTTTTAAAGCAAAGTAATCAACTGAAAGGTCAATTTTTTAATTTTTATTGAAGAGTTAGCAGAATCCTTGAAAGACTTCTCAATCAAAGAAAGGAGACACCATTAAAAAAAACCTTAATTTGAAAGTAAAATGAAATCACTACACTAAGGGATTCTCATTAAATATCATGTCAACGATTAGTGTAAAGCAGCAAAACAGCCAGGCTGATATTTAAACCTATTTTGTTCCGGTCAGATAGCATTAATTTGAAAGGAAATCAGGTTGTTTACGTAAGATTAAAGTGGTTGCGTTCCCACACCAAAGAATATATTAGTCATTAAAAAATGATGATAATAAATATTATGAGATATTATGTAAAGAAAAGTAATTTTTATTATATCAATAAGGATAGTATTTTGAAATCACTGGTGATCCATGCCATCTGATTGGCTCTCATGGACATGATGAACATCATAAGATGGAATAATCATGAGGACGTCATTAGAACTTAATCAATACTGCATATTACGGTAGTTACTGCACCATATCCTCATGAAAAGGAACATGTCACATTCTCATTAACCATTAAGTAAAGTATGAAGATACTTACGAGCTGATTTGTTCAACAAAATCCACATGAAAGTAATGAGATAGTATTATTTTTAAAGAAAAGTAATCATCTGAAAAGTCAATTTATTCATTTCTATATTGAAGAGTTAGCAGAATCCTTGATA
The DNA here is from genome assembly GCF_036669915.1 of Pocillopora verrucosa. Lineage (NCBI taxonomy): Eukaryota > Metazoa > Cnidaria > Anthozoa > Scleractinia > Pocilloporidae > Pocillopora > Pocillopora verrucosa. The sequence continues at coordinate 10,596,410 of NC_089323.1, read as the reverse complement.
TAGCTCTCAATCAAAGAAAAGAGATTCCATTAAAAAAAAAAAAAACCTTAATTTGAAAGTAAAATGAAGTCACCACACTAGGGGATTCTCATTAAATATCATGTCAACGATTAGTGTAAAGCAGCAAAACAGCCAGGCTGATATTTTAAACCCATTTTATGCCGGTCAGATAGCATTGATACTAAAGGAAATCAGTCTTTTTTCGTATGATTAAAGTGGTTGTGTTCTCACACCAAAGAATATATCAGGAACTTAAATGATAATAATAAATATCATGAGATATTGTTTAAAGAAAAGTCATTTTTATTATATCAATAAGGATAGTATTTTGAGATCACTGGTGATCCATGCAATCTGATTGACTCTCATGGACATGATGAACATCATAAGATGGAATAATCATGAGAACGTCATTAGAACTTAATCAATACTGCATATTACGGTAGTTACTGCCCCATATCCAAATGAAAAGGAACAAGTCAGATTCCCATTAACCATTAAGTAAAGTATGAAGATACTTACCACCTGATTTGTTCCACAAAATCCATATGAAAAATAATGAGATAGTATTATTTTTAAAAGAAAAGTAATCATCTGAAAAGTCAATTTATTCATTTCTATATTGAGGAGTTAGCAGAATCCTTGATAGACTTCTTAATCAAAGAAAGGCGATTCCATTAAAGAAAAGAAAGCTTAATTTGAAAGTAAAATGAAATCACCACACTAAGGGATGCTCATTAAATATCATGTCAACGATTACTGTAAAGCAGCAAAACAGCAAGGCTGATATTTTAAACCCATTTTATTCCGGTCAGATTGCATTAATATGGAAAAAAAAGGTTTTTTTCGTATGATTAAACTGGTTCCGTTCCTGCACCAAAGAATATATCAGGGACTTAAATGATAATAATAAATATTATAACATATTATGTAAAGAAAAGTCATTTTTATTATATCAATAAGAACAGTATTTTGAAATCACTGGTGATCCATGCCATCTGATTGGCTCTCATAGACATGATGAACATCATAACATAGAATAATCATGAGGACGTCATTAGAACCTAATCAATACTGTATATTACTGTTGTTACTGCACCTTCTCCTTATGAAAAGAAACAAGTCACATTCTCATTAACCATTAAGTTAAGTTATGAAGATACTTACAATCTGATTTGTTCCACAAAATCCACATGAAAAGTAAAGAGATAGTAATATTTTTTAAAGAAAAGTAATCATCTGAAAGTCAGTTTATTCATTTTTATATTATGTTAAGAAAAGTAATTTTTATTATATCCATAAGGATAGTATTTTGAGATCACTGATGATCCATGCCATGTAATTGGCTCACATGGACATGATGAACATCATAAGATGGAATAGTCAGGAGAACGTCATTAGAACTTAATCAATACTGCATATTACGGTAGTTACTGCAGCATATCCTCATGACAAGGAACAAGTCACATTCTCATTAACCATTAAGTAAAGTATGAAGATACTTACAACCTCATTTGTTCCACAAAATCCACATGAAAAGTAATGAGATAGTATTATTTTTAAAGAAGAGTAATCATCTGAAAAGTCAATTTATTCATTTCTATATTGAAGAGTTAGCAGAATCCTTGATATAGTTCTCAATCAAAGAAAAGAGATTCCATTAAAGAAAAAAAACCTTAATTTGAAAGTAAAATGAAGTCACCACACTAAGGGATTCTCATTAAATATCATGTCAACGATTGGTGTAAAGCAGAAAACAGCCAGGCTGATATTTTAAACCTATTTTATTCCGGTCAGATAGCATTAATATGAAAGGAAATCAGGTTTTTTTCGTATAATTAAAGCGGTTGTGTTCCTGCACCCTAGAATATATCAGGTAGTTAAGTTAATAATAAATATCATGACATATTATGTAAAGAAAAGTCATTTTTATCATATCCATAAGGATAGTATTTTGAGATCACTGGTGATCCATGCCATCTGACTGGCTCTCATGGACATGATGAACATCATAAGATGGAAAAAACCTTAAGAACGTCATTAAAACTTAATCAATACTGCATATTACGGTAGTTACTGCACCATATCTTCATAAAAGGGAACAAGTCACATTCTCATTAACCATTGAGTAAAGTATGAAGATACTTACGACCTGATTTGTTCCACAAAATCCACATGAAAAGTAATGAAATACTATTATTTTTTAAAGAAAAGTAATCATCTGAAAAGTCAATTTATTCATTTCTATATTGAAGAGTTAGCAGAATCCTTGAAAGACTTCTCAATCAAAGAAAGGAAATTCCATTAAAGAAGGAAAACCTTAATTTGAAAGTAAAATGAAATCACCACACCAAGGGATGCTCATTAAATATCATGTCAACGATTAGTGTAAGGCAGCAAAACAGGCAGGCTGATATTTTAAACCCATTTTATTCCGGTCAAATAGCATTAATATGAAAGGAAACCAGGTTTTTTTGGTATGAGTGAAGTGGTTGCGTTGCGGTACCAAAGAATATATCGGGGACTTAAATGATAATAATAAATATTATGAGATATCATGTAAAGAAAAGTCATTTTTATTATATCAATAAGGATATTATTTTGAAATCACTGGTGATCCATGCCATCTGATTGGCTCTCATGAACATCATGAACATCATAAGATGGAATAACTATGAGGACGTTATTGGACCTTAATCAATATTGCATATTATTGTAGCTACTGCACCATATCCTCATGAAAAGGAACAAGTCACATTCTCATTAACCAGTAAGTAAAGAATGAAGATACTTACAATCTGATTGTTCCACAAAATCCACATGAAAAGTAAAGAGATAGTATTATTTTTTAAAGCAAAGTAATCAACTGAAAGGTCAATTTTTTAATTTTTATTGAAGAGTTAGCAGAATCCTTGAAAGACTTCTCAATCAAAGAAAGGAGACACCATTAAAAAAAACCTTAATTTGAAAGTAAAATGAAATCACTACACTAAGGGATTCTCATTAAATATCATGTCAACGATTAGTGTAAAGCAGCAAAACAGCCAGGCTGATATTTAAACCTATTTTGTTCCGGTCAGATAGCATTAATTTGAAAGGAAATCAGGTTGTTTACGTAAGATTAAAGTGGTTGCGTTCCCACACCAAAGAATATATTAGTCATTAAAAAATGATGATAATAAATATTATGAGATATTATGTAAAGAAAAGTAATTTTTATTATATCAATAAGGATAGTATTTTGAAATCACTGGTGATCCATGCCATCTGATTGGCTCTCATGGACATGATGAACATCATAAGATGGAATAATCATGAGGACGTCATTAGAACTTAATCAATACTGCATATTACGGTAGTTACTGCACCATATCCTCATGAAAAGGAACATGTCACATTCTCATTAACCATTAAGTAAAGTATGAAGATACTTACGAGCTGATTTGTTCAACAAAATCCACATGAAAGTAATGAGATAGTATTATTTTTAAAGAAAAGTAATCATCTGAAAAGTCAATTTATTCATTTCTATATTGAAGAGTTAGCAGAATCCTTGATATAGCTCTCAATCAAAGAAAAGAGATTCCATTAAAAAAAAAAAAAACCTTAATTTGAAAGTAAAATGAAGTCACCACACTAGGGGATTCTCATTAAATATCATGTCAACGATTAGTGTAAAGCAGCAAAACAGCCAGGCTGATATTTTAAACCCATTTTATGCCGGTCAGATAGCATTGATACTAAAGGAAATCAGTCTTTTTTCGTATGATTAAAGTGGTTGTGTTCTCACACCAAAGAATATATCAGGAACTTAAATGATAATAATAAATATCATGAGATATTGTTTAAAGAAAAGTCATTTTTATTATATCAATAAGGATAGTATTTTGAGATCACTGGTGATCCATGCAATCTGATTGACTCTCATGGACATGATGAACATCATAAGATGGAATAATCATGAGAACGTCATTAGAACTTAATCAATACTGCATATTACGGTAGTTACTGCCCCATATCCAAATGAAAAGGAACAAGTCAGATTCCCATTAACCATTAAGTAAAGTATGAAGATACTTACCACCTGATTTGTTCCACAAAATCCATATGAAAAATAATGAGATAGTATTATTTTTAAAAGAAAAGTAATCATCTGAAAAGTCAATTTATTCATTTCTATATTGAGGAGTTAGCAGAATCCTTGATAGACTTCTTAATCAAAGAAAGGCGATTCCATTAAAGAAAAGAAAGCTTAATTTGAAAGTAAAATGAAATCACCACACTAAGGGATGCTCATTAAATATCATGTCAACGATTACTGTAAAGCAGCAAAACAGCAAGGCTGATATTTTAAACCCATTTTATTCCGGTCAGATTGCATTAATATGGAAAAAAAAGGTTTTTTTCGTATGATTAAACTGGTTCCGTTCCTGCACCAAAGAATATATCAGGGACTTAAATGATAATAATAAATATTATAACATATTATGTAAAGAAAAGTCATTTTTATTATATCAATAAGAACAGTATTTTGAAATCACTGGTGATCCATGCCATCTGATTGGCTCTCATAGACATGATGAACATCATAACATAGAATAATCATGAGGACGTCATTAGAACCTAATCAATACTGTATATTACTGTTGTTACTGCACCTTCTCCTTATGAAAAGAAACAAGTCACATTCTCATTAACCATTAAGTTAAGTTATGAAGATACTTACAATCTGATTTGTTCCACAAAATCCACATGAAAAGTAAAGAGATAGTAATATTTTTTAAAGAAAAGTAATCATCTGAAAGTCAGTTTATTCATTTTTATATTATGTTAAGAAAAGTAATTTTTATTATATCCATAAGGATAGTATTTTGAGATCACTGATGATCCATGCCATGTAATTGGCTCACATGGACATGATGAACATCATAAGATGGAATAGTCAGGAGAACGTCATTAGAACTTAATCAATACTGCATATTACGGTAGTTACTGCAGCATATCCTCATGACAAGGAACAAGTCACATTCTCATTAACCATTAAGTAAAGTATGAAGATACTTACAACCTCATTTGTTCCACAAAATCCACATGAAAAGTAATGAGATAGTATTATTTTTAAAGAAGAGTAATCATCTGAAAAGTCAATTTATTCATTTCTATATTGAAGAGTTAGCAGAATCCTTGATATAGTTCTCAATCAAAGAAAAGAGATTCCATTAAAGAAAAAAAACCTTAATTTGAAAGTAAAATGAAGTCACCACACTAAGGGATTCTCATTAAATATCATGTCAACGATTGGTGTAAAGCAGAAAACAGCCAGGCTGATATTTTAAACCTATTTTATTCCGGTCAGATAGCATTAATATGAAAGGAAATCAGGTTTTTTTCGTATAATTAAAGCGGTTGTGTTCCTGCACCCTAGAATATATCAGGTAGTTAAGTTAATAATAAATATCATGACATATTATGTAAAGAAAAGTCATTTTTATCATATCCATAAGGATAGTATTTTGAGATCACTGGTGATCCATGCCATCTGACTGGCTCTCATGGACATGATGAACATCATAAGATGGAAAAAACCTTAAGAACGTCATTAAAACTTAATCAATACTGCATATTACGGTAGTTACTGCACCATATCTTCATAAAAGGGAACAAGTCACATTCTCATTAACCATTGAGTAAAGTATGAAGATACTTACCACCTGATTTGTTCCACAAAATCCACATGAAAAGTAATGAAATACTATTATTTTTTAAAGAAAAGTAATCATCTGAAAAGTCAATTTATTCATTTCTATATTGAAGAGTTAGCAGAATCCTTGAAAGACTTCTCAATCAAAGAAAGGAAATTCCATTAAAGAAGGAAAACCTTAATTTGAAAGTAAAATGAAATCACCACACCAAGGGATGCTCATTAAATATCATGTCAACGATTAGTGTAAGGCAGCAAAACAGGCAGGCTGATATTTTAAACCCATTTTATTCCGGTCAAATAGCATTAATATGAAAGGAAACCAGGTTTTTTTGGTATGAGTGAAGTGGTTGCGTTGCGGTACCAAAGAATATATCGGGGACTTAAATGATAATAATAAATATTATGAGATATCATGTAAAGAAAAGTCATTTTTATTATATCAATAAGGATATTATTTTGAAATCACTGGTGATCCATGCCATCTGATTGGCTCTCATGAACATCATGAACATCATAAGATGGAATAACTATGAGGACGTTATTGGACCTTAATCAATATTGCATATTATTGTAGCTACTGCACCATATCCTCATGAAAAGGAACAAGTCACATTCTCATTAACCAGTAAGTAAAGAATGAAGATACTTACAATCTGATTGTTCCACAAAATCCACATGAAAAGTAAAGAGATAATATTATTTTTTAAAGCAAAGTAATCAACTGAAAGGTCAATTTTTTAATTTTTATTGAAGAGTTAGCAGAATCCTTGAAAGACTTCTCAATCAAAGAAAGGAGACACCATTAAAAAAAACCTTAATTTGAAAGTAAAATGAAATCACTACACTAAGGGATTCTCATTAAATATCATGTCAACGATTAGTGTAAAGCAGCAAAACAGCCAGGCTGATATTTAAACCTATTTTGTTCCGGTCAGATAGCATTAATTTGAAAGGAAATCAGGTTGTTTACGTAAGATTAAAGTGGTTGCGTTCCCACACCAAAGAATATATTAGTCATTAAAAAATGATGATAATAAATATTATGAGATATTATGTAAAGAAAAGTAATTTTTATTATATCAATAAGGATAGTATTTTGAAATCACTGGTGATCCATGTCATCTGATTGGCTCTCATGGACATGATGAACATCATAAGATGGAATAATCATGAGGACGTCATTAGAACTTAATCAATACTGCATATTACGGTAGTTACTGCACCATATCCTCATGAAAAGGAACATGTCACATTCTCATTAACCATTAAGTAAAGTATGAAGATACTTACAAACTGATTTGTTCAACAAAATCCACATGAAAGTAATGAGATAGTATTATTTTTAAAGAAAAGTAATCATCTGAAAAGTCAATTTATTCATTTCTATATTGAAGAGTTAGCAGAATCCTTGATATAGCTCTCAATCAAAGAAAAGAGATTCCATTAAAAAAAAAAAAAACCTTAATTTGAAAGTAAAATGAAGTCACCACACTAGGGGATTCTCATTAAATATCATGTCAACGATTAGTGTAAAGCAGCAAAACAGCCAGGCTGATATTTTAAACCCATTTTATGCCGGTCAGATAGCATTGATACTAAAGGAAATCAGTCTTTTTTCGTATGATTAAAGTGGTTGTGTTCTCACACCAAAGAATATATCAGGAACTTAAATGATAATAATAAATATCATGAGATATTGTTTAAAGAAAAGTCATTTTTATTATATCAATAAGGATAGTATTTTGAGATCACTGGTGATCCATGCAATCTGATTGACTCTCATGGACATGATGAACATCATAAGATGGAATAATCATGAGAACGTCATTAGAACTTAATCAATACTGCATATTACGGTAGTTACTGCCCCATATCCAAATGAAAAGGAACAAGTCAGATTCCCATTAACCATTAAGTAAAGTATGAAGATACTTACCACCTGATTTGTTCCACAAAATCCATATGAAAAATAATGAGATAGTATTATTTTTAAAAGAAAAGTAATCATCTGAAAAGTCAATTTATTCATTTCTATATTGAGGAGTTAGCAGAATCCTTGATAGACTTCTTAATCAAAGAAAGGCGATTCCATTAAAGAAAAGAAAGCTTAATTTGAAAGTAAAATGAAATCACCACACTAAGGGATGCTCATTAAATATCATGTCAACGATTACTGTAAAGCAGCAAAACAGCAAGGCTGATATTTTAAACCCATTTTATTCCGGTCAGATTGCATTAATATGGAAAAAAAAGGTTTTTTTCGTATGATTAAACTGGTTCCGTTCCTGCACCAAAGAATATATCAGGGACTTAAATGATAATAATAAATATTATAACATATTATGTAAAGAAAAGTCATTTTTATTATATCAATAAGAACAGTATTTTGAAATCACTGGTGATCCATGCCATCTGATTGGCTCTCATAGACATGATGAACATCATAACATAGAATAATCATGAGGACGTCATTAGAACCTAATCAATACTGTATATTACTGTTGTTACTGCACCTTCTCCTTATGAAAAGAAACAAGTCACATTCTCATTAACCATTAAGTTAAGTTATGAAGATACTTACAATCTGATTTGTTCCACAAAATCCACATGAAAAGTAAAGAGATAGTAATATTTTTTAAAGAAAAGTAATCATCTGAAAGTCAATTTATTCATTTTTATATTATGTAAGGAAAAGTAATTTTTATTATATCCATAAGGATAGTATTTTGAGATCACTGATGATCCATGCCATGTAATTGGCTCACATGGACATGATGAACATCATAAGATGGAATAGTCAGGAGAACGTCATTAGAACTTAATCAATACTGCATATTACGGTAGTTACTGCAGCATATCCTCATGACAAGGAACAAGTCACATTCTCATTAACCATTAAGTAAAGTATGAAGATACTTACGAGCTGATTTGTTCCACAAAATCCACATGAAAAGTAATGAGATAGTATTATTTTTAAAGAAGAGTAATCATCTGAAAAGTCAATTTATTCATTTCTATATTGAAGAGTTAGCAGAATCCTTGATATAGTTCTCAATCAAAGAAAAGAGATTCCATTAAAGAAAAAAAACCTTAATTTGAAAGTAAAATGAAGTCACCACACTAAGGGATTCTCATTAAATATCATGTCAACGATTGGTGTAAAGCAGAAAACAGCCAGGCTGATATTTTAAACCTATTTTATTCCGGTCAGATAGCATTAATATGAAAGGAAATCAGGTTTTTTTCGTATAATTAAAGCGGTTGTGTTCCTGCACCCTAGAATATATCAGGTAGTTAAGTTAATAATAAATATCATGACATATTATGTAAAGAAAAGTCATTTTTATCATATCCATAAGGATAGTATTTTGAGATCACTGGTGATCCATGCCATCTGACTGGCTCTCATGGACATGATGAACATCATAAGATGGAAAAAACCTTAAGAACGTCATTAAAACTTAATCAATACTGCATATTACGGTAGTTACTGCACCATATCTTCATAAAAGGGAACAAGTCACATTCTCATTAACCATTGAGTAAAGTATGAAGATACTTACCACCTGATTTGTTCCACAAAATCCACATGAAAAGTAATGAAATACTATTATTTTTTAAAGAAAAGTAATCATCTGAAAAGTCAATTTATTCATTTCTATATTGAAGAGTTAGCAGAATCCTTGAAAGACTTCTCAATCAAAGAAAGGAAATTCCATTAAAGAAGGAAAACCTTAATTTGAAAGTAAAATGAAATCACCACACCAAGGGATGCTCATTAAATATCATGTCAACGATTAGTATAAGGCAGCAAAACAGGCAGGCTGATATTTTAAATCCATTTTATTCCGGTCAAATAGCATTAATATGAAAGGAAACCAGGTTTTTTTGGTATGAGTAAAGTGGTTGCGTTGCGGTACCAAAGAATATATCGGGGACTTAAATGATAATAATAAATATTATGAGATATCATGTAAAGAAAAGTCATTTTTATTATATCAATAAGGATATTATTTTGAAATCACTGGTGATCCATGCCATCTGATTGGCTCTCATGAACATCATGAACATCATAAGATGGAATAACTATGAGGACGTTATTGGACCTTAATCAATATTGCATATTATTGTAGCTACTGCACCATATCCTCATGAAAAGGAACAAGTCACATTCTCATTAACCAGTAAGTAAAGAATGAAGATACTTACAATCTGATTGTTCCACAAAATCCACATGAAAAGTAAAGAGATAGTATTATTTTTTAAAGCAAAGTAATCAACTGAAAGGTCAATTTTTTAATTTTTATTGAAGAGTTAGCAGAATCCTTGAAAGACTTCTCAATCAAAGAAAGGAGACACCATTAAAAAAAACCTTAATTTGAAAGTAAAATGAAATCACTACACTAAGGGATTCTCATTAAATATCATGTCAACGATTAGTGTAAAGCAGCAAAACAGCCAGGCTGATATTTAAACCTATTTTGTTCCGGTCAGATAGCATTAATTTGAAAGGAAATCAGGTTGTTTACGTAAGATTAAAGTGGTTGCGTTCCCACACCAAAGAATATATTAGTCATTAAAAAATGATGATAATAAATATTATGAGATATTATGTAAAGAAAAGTAATTTTTATTATATCAATAAGGATAGTATTTTGAAATCACTGGTGATCCATGCCATCTGATTGGCTCTCATGGACATGATGAACATCATAAGATGGAATAATCATGAGGACGTCATTAGAACTTAATCAATACTGCATATTACGGTAGTTACTGCACCATATCCTCATGAAAAGGAACATGTCACATTCTCATTAACCATTAAGTAAAGTATGAAGATACTTACGAGCTGATTTGTTCAACAAAATCCACATGAAAGTAATGAGATAGTATTATTTTTAAAGAAAAGTAATCATCTGAAAAGTCAATTTATTCATTTCTATATTGAAGAGTTAGCAGAATCCTTGATATAGCTCTCAATCAAAGAAAAGAGATTCCATTAAAAAAAAAAAAACCTTAATTTGAAAGTAAAATGAAGTCACCACACTAGGGGATTCTCATTAAATATCATGTCAACGATTAGTGTAAAGCAGCAAAACAGCCAGGCTGATATTTTAAACCCATTTTATGCCGGTCAGATAGCATTGATACTAAAGGAAATCAGTCTTTTTTCGTATGATTAAAGTGGTTGTGTTCTCACACCAAAGAATATATCAGGAACTTAAATGATAATAATAAATATCATGAGATATTGTTTAAAGAAAAGTCATTTTTATTATATCAATAAGGATAGTATTTTGAGATCACTGGTGATCCATGCAATCTGATTGACTCTCATGGACATGATGAACATCATAAGATGGAATAATCATGAGAACGTCATTAGAACTTAATCAATACTGCATATTACGGTAGTTACTGCCCCATATCCAAATGAAAAGGAACAAGTCAGATTCCCATTAACCATTAAGTAAAGTATGAAGATACTTACCACCTGATTTGTTCCACAAAATCCATATGAAAAATAATGAGATAGTATTATTTTTAAAAGAAAAGTAATCATCTGAAAAGTCAATTTATTCATTTCTATATTGAGGAGTTAGCAGAATCCTTGATAGACTTCTTAATCAAAGAAAGGCGATTCCATTAAAGAAAAGAAAGCTTAATTTGAAAGTAAAATGAAATCACCACACTAAGGGATGCTCATTAAATATCATGTCAACGATTACTGTAAAGCAGCAAAACAGCAAGGCTGATATTTTAAACCCATTTTATTCCGGTCAGATTGCATTAATATGGAAAAAAAAGGTTTTTTTCGTATGATTAAACTGGTTCCGTTCCTGCACCAAAGAATATATCAGGGACTTAAATGATAATAATAAATATTATAACATATTATGTAAAGAAAAGTCATTTTTATTATATCAATAAGAACAGTATTTTGAAATCACTGGTGATCCATGCCATCTGATTGGCTCTCATAGACATGATGAACATCATAACATAGAATAATCATGAGGACGTCATTAGAACCTAATCAATACTGTATATTACTGTTGTTACTGCACCTTCTCCTTATGAAAAGAAACAAGTCACATTCTCATTAACCATTAAGTTAAGTTATGAAGATACTTACAATCTGATTTGTTCCACAAAATCCACATGAAAAGTAATGATATAGTAATATTTTTTAAAGAAAAGTAATCATCTGAAAAGTCAATTTATTTATTTTTATATTATGTTAAGAAAAGTAATTTTTATTATATCCATAAGGATAGTATTTTGAGATCACTGATGATCCATGCCATGTAATTGGCTCACATGGACATGATGAACATCATAAGATGGAATAGTCAGGAGAACGTCATTAGAACTTAATCAATACTGCATATTACGGTAGTTACTGCAGCATATCCTCATGACAAGGAACAAGTCACATTCTCATTAACCATTAAGTAAAGTATGAAGATACTTACAACCTCATTTGTTCCACAAAATCCACATGAAAAGTAATGAGATAGTATTATTTTTAAAGAAGAGTAATCATCTGAAAAGTCAATTTATTCATTTCTATATTGAAGAGTTAGCAGAATCCTTGATATAGTTCTCAATCAAAGAAAAGAGATTCCATTAAAGAAAAAAAACCTTAATTTGAAAGTAAAATGAAGTCACCACACTAAGGGATTCTCATTAAATATCATGTCAACGATTGGTGTAAAGCAGAAAACAGCCAGGCTGATATTTTAAACCTATTTTATTCCGGTCAGATAGCATTAATATGAAAGGAAATCAGGTTTTTTTCGTATAATTAAAGCGGTTGTGTTCCTGCACCCTAGAATATATCAGGTAGTTAAGTTAATAATAAATATCATGACATATTATGTAAAGAAAAGTCATTTTTATCATATCCATAAGGATAGTATTTTGAGATCACTGGTGATCCATGCCATCTGACTGGCTCTCATGGACATGATGAACATCATAAGATGGAAAAAACCTTAAGAACGTCATTAAAACTTAATCAATACTGCATATTACGGTAGTTACTGCACCATATCTTCATAAAAGGGAACAAGTCACATTCTCATTAACCATTGAGTAAAGTATGAAGATACTTACGACCTGATTTGTTCCACAAAATCCACATGAAAAGTAATGAAATACTATTATTTTTTAAAGAAAAGTAATCATCTGAAAAGTCAATTTATTCATTTCTATATTGAAGAGTTAGCAGAATCCTTGAAAGACTTCTCAATCAAAGAAAGGAAATTCCATTAAAGAAGGAAAACCTTAATTTGAAAGTAAAATGAAATCACCACACCAAGGGATGCTCATTAAATATCATGTCAACGATTAGTGTAAGGCAGCAAAACAGGCAGGCTGATATTTTAAACCCATTTTATTCCGGTCAAATAGCATTAATATGAAAGGAAACCAGGTTTTTTTGGTATGAGTAAAGTGGTTGCGTTGCGGTACCAAAGAATATATCGGGGACTTAAATGATAATAATAAATATTATGACATATTATGTAAAGAAAAGTTTTTTTTAGTATATCAATACGGATAGTATTTTGAAATCACTGGTGATCCATGCCATCTGATTGGCTCTCATGGACATGATGAACATCATAAGATGGAATAATAATGAGGACGTCATTAGAACCTAACCAATACTGGATATTACGGTAGTTACTTCACCATCTCCTCATGAAAATGAACAAGTCACATTCTCATTAACCCTTAAATAAAGTATGAAGATACTTACGACCTGATTTTTTCCACAAAATCCACATGAAAAGTAATGAGATAGTATTATTTTTAAAAGAAAAGTAATCATCTGAAAAGTCAATTTATTCATTTCTATATTGAAGAGTTGGCAGGATCCTTGATAGACTTCTCAATCAAAGAAAGGACATTCCATTAAAGTAAAGAAACCTTAAATTCCAAGTAAAATGAAATCCCCACACCTTGGGATGCTCATTAAATATCATGTCAACGATTAGTGTAAAGCAGCAAAATAGCCAGGTTAATATTTTTAACCCATTTTATTCCGGTCAGAGAGCATTAATATGAAAGAAAATCAGGATTTTTTTGATATGAATAAAGTGGTTGCGTTCCCGTACCAAAGAATATATCAGGGACTTAAATGATAATAATAAATATTATGACATATTATGTAAAGAAAAGTGATTTTTATTATATCAGTAAAGATAATATTTTGAGATCACTAGTGATCCATGCAATCTGATTGGCTCTCATGGAGATGATGAACATTATAAGATGGAATGATCATGAAGACGTGATTAGAACTTAATCAATACTGCATATTACGGTAGTTACTGCACCATATCCTCATGGAAAAGGAACAAGTCACACTCTCATTAACCATTAAGTAAAGTATGAAGATACTTACAATCTGATTTGTTGCACAAAATCCACATGAAAAGTAATGAGATAGTAGTATTTTTTTAAGAAAAGTTATCATCTGAAAAGTCAATCATTCATTTCTATATGGAAGAGTTAGCAGAATCCCTCATAGACTTCTCAATCAAAGAAAGGGGATTCAATTAAAGAAAAAAAACTTAATTTGAAAGTAAAATGAAATCACCACACTAAGGGATTCTCATTAAATATCATGTCAACGAGTAGTTTAAAGCAGCACAACAGTCAGGCTGGTATTTTAAACCCATTTTATTCTGGTCAGATAGCATCAAAATGAAAGGAAATCAGGTTTTTTTTGTATGATTGAAGTGGCTGCGTTCCCACAAAGAATATATCAGGGACTTAAATGATAATAATAAATATTATGAGATATTATGTTAAGAAAAGTAATTTTTATTATATCAATAAGAATAGTATTTTGAGATCACTGGTGATCCATGTCATCTGATTGGCTCTCGTGGACATGATGAACATCATAAGATAGAATAATTATGAGGACTTGATTAGAACTTAATCAATAGTGCATAATACGGTAGTTACAGCACCATATCCTCATGAAAAGGAACAAGTCACATTCTCATTAACCATTAAGGAAACTATGAAGATACTTACCACCTGATTTGTTCCACAAAATCCACATGAAAAGTAATGAGATAGTAGTATTTTTTTAAGAAAAGTTATCATCTGAAAAGTCAATCATTTATTTCCATATTGAAGAGTTAGCAGAATCCTTGAAAGACTTCTCAATCAAAGAAAGGAGATTTCATTAAAGAAAAAAAACCTTAATTTGAAAGTAAAATGAAATCACCACACTAAGGGATGCTCATCAAATATCATGTCAACGATTACTGTAAAGCAGCAAAACAGCCAGGCTGATATTTTAAACCTATTTTATTCCGGTCAGATAGCATTAATATGAAAGGAAATCAGGTTTTCTTCGTATAATTAAAGCGGTTGCGTTCCCGCACCAAAGAATATATTAGGGACTTAAATGATAATAATAAATATTATGACATATTATGTAAAGAAAAGTCATTTTTATTATATCAATAAGGATAGTATTTTGAGATTACTGGTGATCTATGCCATCTGAAGTCACGTTCTCAGTAACCATTAAGTAAAGTATGAAGATACTTACGACCTGATTTGTTCCACAAAATCCACATGAAAAGTAATGAGATAGTATTATTTTTAAAAGAAAAGTAATCATCTGAAAAGTCAATTTATTTATTCCTATATTGAAGAGTTAGCAGAATCCTTGATAGACTTCTCAATCAAGGTGAGGAAATTCCATTAAAGAAAAGAAACCGTAATTTCAAAGTAAAATGAAATTACCACACTAAGGGATTCTCATTAAATATCATCTCAACGATTAGAGTAAAGCAGCAAAACATCCAGGCTGATATTTTAAACCTATTTTATTCCGGTCAGATACCATTTATATGAAAAGAAATCAGGTTTTTTTTCGTATGATTAAAGTGGTTGCGTTCCCGCACCAAAGAATATATCAGGGACTTGAATAATAATAATTATTATGAGATATTATGTAAAAAAAAGTCATCTTTATTATATCAATAAGGATAGTATTTTGAGATCACTTGTGATCCATGCCATCTGATTGGCTCTTAATGACATGAAGAACATCATAAGACGGAATAATTATGAGGAGGTCATTAGAACTTAATCAATACTGCATATTACTGTAGTTACTGCACCATATCCTCATGAAAAGGAATATGTCACATTCTCATTAATCATTAAGTTAAGTATAAAGATACTTACAATCTGATTTGTTGCACAAATCCACATGAAAAGTAATGAGATAGTATTGTTTTTTAAAGAAAAGTAATCATCTGAAAAGTCAATTTATTTATTTCTATATTGAAGAGTTAGCAGAATCCTTGAAAGAGTTCTCAATCAAAGAAAGGAGATTCCATTAAAGAAAAAAGACCTTAATTTCAAAGTACAATGAAATCACCACACTAAGGGATGCTCATTAAATATCATGTCAACGGTTAGTGTAAAGCAGCAAAACAGCCAGGCTGATATTTTAAACCACTTTATTCCGGTCAGATAGCATTAATATGAAAGGAAATCAGGTGTTCTTCGTACGATTAAAGTGGTTGCGTTCCTGCACCATAGAATATATCAGGGACTTAAATGATAATAATAAATATTATGACATATTATGTAAAGAAAAGTCATTTTATTATATCAATAAGGATAGTATTTTGAAATCACTGGTGATCCATGCCATCTGATTGGCTGTCATGGACATGATGAACATCGTAAGATGGAATAATTATGAGGACGTGATTAGAACATAATCAATACTGGATATTACGGTAGTAACTGCACAATATCCTCATGAAAGGGAACAAGTCACATTCTCATTAACCATTAAGGAAACTATGAAGATACTTACCACCTGATTTGTTCCACAAAATCCACATGAAAAGTAATGAGATAGTAGTATTTTTTAAAGAAAAGTTATCATCTAAAAAGTCAATTATTTATTTCCATATTGAAGAGTTAGCAGAATCCTTGATAGACTTCTCAATCAAAGAGAGGAGATTCCATTAAAGAAAGGAAACCTTAATTTGAAAGTAAAATGAAGTCACCACACTGAGGGATGCTCATTAAATCCCATGTTAACGATAGTGTAAAGCAGCAAAACAGCCAGGCTGATATTTTAAACCTATTTTATTCCGGTCAGATAACATTAATATGAAAGGAAATCAGGTTTTTTTCGTATGATTAAAGTGGTTGCGTTCCCGCACCAAAGAATATATCAGGGACGTAAATGATATTAATAAATATTATGAGATATTTTGTAAAGAAAAGTCATTTTTATTCTATCAATAAGAATAGTATTTTGAGATCACTGGTGATTCATGTCATCTGATTGGCTCTCATGGACACGATGAACATCATAAGATGGAATAATTATGAGGATGTGATTAAAAACTAACGAATACTACTTATTACGGTAGTTACTGCACCATATTTTCATGAAAAGGAACAAGTCGCCTTCTCATTTATCATTACATAAAGTATGAAGATACTTACGACCTGATTTGTTCCACAAAATCCACATGGAAAGTAATGAGATAGTATTATTTTTTAAAGAAAATTAATCACCTGAAAAGTCAATTTATTCATTTCTATATTGAAGAGTTAGCAGATCGTTGATAGACTTCTCAATCAAAGGAAGAAGATTCCATTAAAGAAAAAAAACCTTAATTTGAAAGTAAAATGAAATCATCACACTAAGGCATTCTCATTAAATATCATGTCAACGATTAGTGGAAAGCAGTAAAACAGCCAGGCTGATATTTTAAACTTATTTTATTCCGGTCAGATAGCATTAATATGAAAGGAAATCAGGTTTTTTTGGTATGATTAAAGTGGTTGCGTTCCCGCACTGAAGAATATATCAGAGACTTAAGTGATAATAATAAATATTATGAGACATTATGTAAAGAAGAGTAATTTTCATTATATCAATAAGGATAGTATTTTGAAATCACTGGTGATCCATGCCATCTGATTGGCTCTCATGGACACCATGAACATCAATACTGCTTATTACGGTAGTTATCGCACCATATTCTCATATAATGGAACAAGTCACATTCTCATTAACCATTAAGTAAAGTATGAAGATACTTACAAGCTGATTCGTTCCACAAAATCCACATGAAAAGTAAAGAGATATTATTATTTATTAAAAAGAAGTGATCATCTGAAAAGTTAATTTAACTTATTCTGATATTGAAGAGTTAGCAGAATCCTTGATAGAGATCTCAATCAAATTAAGAAGATGCAATTTAGAAAAAACAACAACCTCAATTTGAAAGTATGATGAAATCACTACACTAAGGGATGCTCAATAAATATCATATCAATAAATTACTGTAAATCAGCAAAACAGACAGGCTTATATTTTAAAGCAATTTTATTCCGGTCAGATAGTATTTATATGAAAGGAAATCAGGGTTTTTCGGTATGATTAAAGTGGTTACGTTCCTGCACCAAAGAATATATCAGAGACTTAAATGATAATAATAAATATTATGAGATATTATGTAAAGAAGAGTCATTTTTATTATATCAATTAAGATAGTATTTTGAAATCACTGGTGATCCATGCCATCTGATTGGCTCTCATGGACATGATGAACATCAATACTGCTTATTACGGTAGTTATTGCACCATATCCTCATATAATGGAACAAGTAACATTCTCATTAACCATTAAGTAAAGTATGAAGATACTTACGAGCTGATTCGTTCCACAAAATCCACATGAAAAGTAAAGAGATATTATTATTTATTAAAAAGAAGTGATTATCTGAAAAGTTAATTTAAATTATTCTGATATTGAAGAGTTAACAGAATCTTTGATAGAGTTCTCAGTCAAATTAAGGAGATGCAATTTAGAAAAAACAACAACCTCAATTTGAAAGTATGATGAAATCACTACACTAAGGGATGCTCAATAAATATCATATCAATAAATTACTGTAAATCAGCAAAACAGACAGGCTTATATTTTAAAGCAATTTTATTCCGGTCAGAGAGTATCTATATGAAAGGAAATCAGGGTTTTTCGGTATGATTAAAGTGGTTACGTTCCTGCACCAAAGAATATATCAGAGACTTAAATGATAATAATAAATATTATGAGATATTATGTAAAGAAGAGTCATTTTTATTATATCAATTAAGATAGTATTTTGAAATCACTGGTGATCCATGCCATCTGATTGGCTCTCATGGACATGATGAACATCAATACTGCTTATTACGGTAGTTATTGCACCATATCCTCATATAATGGAACAAGTAACATTCTCATTAACCATTAAGTAAAGTATGAAGACACTTACGAACTGATTAGTTCCACAAAATCGACATGAAAAGTAAAAGGATATTCTTAATTATTAAAAGAAAGTAATCATCTGAAAAGTTAATTTAATTCATTCTGATATTGAAGAGTTAGCAGAATCCTTGATACAGGACTTAAATGATAATGATAAATATAATGAAAATGGACGTATTAGAACTTAATCAATACTGGATATTATTGTAGTTACGGCACCATATCCTCATGGAAAAGGAAAAAGTCACATTCTCATCAACCATTAAGTAAAGTATGAAGACACTTACGAACTGATTAGTTCCACAAAATCGACATGAAAAGTAAAAGGATATTCTTAATTATTAAAAGAAAGTAATCATCTGAAAAGTTAATTTAATTCATTCTGATATTGAAGAGTTAGCAGAATCCTTGATACAGGACTTAAATGATAATGATAAATATAATGAAAATGGACGTATTAGAACTTAATCAATACTGGATATTATTGTAGTTACGGCACCATATCCTCATGGAAAAGGATCAAGCCACATTCTCATTAACCATTAAGTAAAGTATGAAGATACTTACAAGCTGATTCGTTCCACAAAATCCACATGAAAAGTGAAGAGATAGTATTATTTATTAAAAAGAAGTGATCATCTGAAAAGTTAATTTAACTCTTTCTGATATTGAAGAGTTAGCAGAATCCTTGATAGAGTTCTCAATCAAAGTAAGGAGATGCAATTTAGAAAAAACAACATCCTCAATTTGAAAGTAAAATGAAATCACAACACTAAGGGATGCTCATTAAATTTCATGTCAATAAATTAATGTAAATCAGCAAAACAGGCAGGCTGATATTTTAAACCAATTTTATTCCGGTCAGATAGCATTAATATGAAAGGAAATCAGGTTCTTTTTGACTTATAACCGATAAACTAGACTTCGCGAGAAACGTACAAAACGGGGGAAATTAACTCGGTAGAGACCACTCGGCTTACGAGAACGGAAACTCGTCACGATTTCTTGGTACACGGAGATCTACTTCAAGCGAGCTTACGCGAATGTCAAGGATGAGACAGCGTTTTGGCTCCACAGCAGACTTTATTCGTAGAGCACTCTAACATACATCATGCTAGATTCAAAACTAAACTTGTAATCGGTACGCCATGTGTATGTAATCGAAAAAGCTTTACAAGGTACTTGCTTAAATATGAACTGGTGTGAGGTTCCATTGTTCTCTACATCTACCATATCTGAACAGTGTAACAAAAGAAGCGGAAAATGTTTCTCTGAAGTTAAACGAAAGCTACTTAAATATTCCATCTGTCTCCACCGCGAAAAGAATCTCAAAATTTAAAGGACGGATACAATAAAATCGAGGCCATTAAAAATAGTTAAATTAGGGGAGAATTCACAGCTCTGGTATAGAAAATATACCTATCTTAATAACAGTAAAGCAGATTGGGAAATAAAAGTGGAAAAGTAATAAAAAGTTTCTGCTTATCTATGCAAGGTTGGTGTGGAAACTATCGTATGAAAGGAAATTAAAATTACGAGTATAAACTGAGCTGCCAACTACTATGGGGACCAATTTTTCCAGAAAGACCATTAACAATTATATTTACCTAAAATTTCACTAGTAATGAACAACAAAAGTACCGACATGCAGATGCATAATGAAAGCAAGAACAAAGCAAAAATCTCTTGGTTTACTACTCAAAAGCTACGGTGGTTTTTTATGTTTTTTTTTTAATTTACTGGAATGAAAGAACTTGAATGAGCTCGAATAAATCGGAAGTGGTTAAATTTGAAAAGTTTACGGATAAATATGTTCCAAACAAACACACGGAAAAATCAGTAAATTTTCCCGTAACATTCCTCCCACCTTAAATCGAGACCTCCTGGTCGAGAAAAACTGCTAGAAAACGATCAGGTCATAATGACCATTGAACTTAGCATTCTTATAACCGATAAATCATTCTCGAATTCAAACAATATTTCTATTCTTGTATGCCCTTATGTCGTATTTCTTACTGTGCGTAACCTTCTATTTACGAAGTAGTTGTAAACCAACTTCTTTGAAGAATTTTAAAATAACATGTTAACAATCGTCTTGATCCTATCATACTTCCTGGTAAACAGCTAAGTTGTATTCTCTACTTGTTGCTTAAGTCAGTCATGGGTCTGAGGATAAGTAGTCTTCTTAGGTGCATCATGAACTTAGGCATTTCCATTCCTGGAGGTGCTTCTTGATATTGATCAAATCCCTCGGTAGATTCCATTCTGTAATCAATTTTGGCTGGAGTATCAGAAAGATCACCTCGGTGCCAAACCTTCTTTTGTGACACCTGTGCGAAGGACGGCAGTGGTTTTTGAATAACAGAACTGAAGTTACCATTTGCGTCGGTGTGAAATGTTGCGGACAGGGACACAGCGATAAGCACTAATATCAATAGCGACTGACTTAGTGCAACTTCTTTGTTCTTTGGATAACGGGAAGGCAAATTTCCTTCAGGAGGCTGCACTGAACCTTCACTGGTAGAGGCGTGTCCATTCGCTTTGACATTCTTTCCTTGGGGTATAAATGTTCCTGTCAAAGACACTGAGGCTGAACATGCTTGCTCTTGTTGATTTGCTGATTCTTTTAGAGTAACGGTGTTGTTATCGAGGTCAATCATAGCTCTGTTTACTTGGAGGAATCGCGACCAAGGATGGCGTCATAAGCAAGGTTCTGCACGACCTGGAATTCACAAGGGAATTGACTTTCCTTAAGATATAACGGCAAGATAATTGTTCTTCGCAGTAGGTTGTCTTTCCCAGTCTGAACTGCAGGAAAGGGAACGTGACCGTAGATCTCTTTTAAAACTTCTTCTTTTATAGCTGAAACGCTTACACCAGTATCCAACACTAGACGAACAGGTTTTCCTGCCATTTTGCCTTTAGTGATCAGGTTGGTAGGGTACGTGTCTGCTTCATTTACGAGGGGTAGCTGGACACTTAACTGATTTGGTATTTGTAACTTTCTTGGCTTCTGGTTTGAATTTCTTGGCTTTCTACCTTGGTCACTGGTTCGTGTCGGTTTCATCTTCTGTAGTAAATTAGGGTTGTTTGTGGCGTTTCCTGACTCTCGAGTTGTGATACAGTCCCCTCAGCATCCGATAGGTTCTTTTCTTTGTAAGTGGAAGATTCTTCTGGTTGATGGTAAGTTGGTTGGATAGCACGATGTAGGATCTGTCTCTCCTTCCGGAAACCGTCATTAGATTGGTTGCAGTTGTAGTAATAATGAATATGGCTACGGCGTCCAAATCGATAACATACCGGTTTAGTCTTGAAACTGTACTTCCTCCATTTAAAACTGACTTCCTGTTTAGGCTGTATATTCCGGAAGATTCCATCTAGCTTCATTCCAAGCTTGTTAATTTGCTCTTGCATGTCAAACATCTTAAAGTCTGTGTCTGGGAATTTGCGAGGAACAGGATAAGGGCTGAGATTGTCACTGTCTTCAAAGCATCTACTGGATCTGATAACTGGTAGTCGGGGGTTTTTCCGTAAACTGGGTAATTTTCCGTCAAATAGGTCTCTGATGGACTGTTCACCAATGGCAGACATGTTCGCTCTGGTGTCTACAAGTAGCCCTGAGTCTTTCTCATTCAACTGGGCGGTAACCGTGAGAACACGTGATCTCGGCTCATCGGACGTGATGTTTCATTGGTCAGCGGTAGCTTCAATAGATTCACATGGGGTCTGGTCAGGAGCCAGGACACTGGGTGGCGAATTTTCCTCACATCCGGCGGAAATACTTGGTTGTGATAACACGGAAGGGTCTGCAACTGAGATGACTGATTTAGGTTCACATCCGAAGGAAGTGCTAAGGGGTGGCAGAGAGGGATCTGGGACTGCGATGACTGATTCAGGTTCACATCCGGCGAAACTTCTAAGGGGTGGCAGAAAAGGATCTGGAACTGAGATGACTGATTCAGGTTCACATCCGGCGGAAATGCAAGGTGATGGGAGAGAGGGGTCTGGAAGTGGGTTAACTGCCGCTGCACTCTCGGAGTTTACAATAGCGTCGGCATCATTTTCAACCATTGTTCCCGTAGAACACACCAGACTCTTAAGCTGCTCTGGAGTAGCTCTAGTAGATTCACATTTCACTTGGCATTTAGGATTCGTTTTCTTCTTGGGTTTTATTTTCTTCCTTTCTTTGTGGACTTTCACTCGTGCCCAGTCGACGGCTGGTCATCCCTAAGTTGGCTCTCGTTCCCAGGCTTCCTGGCGACGTACTGCCAGGATACTCAGTGTTGGGTTTGAGAGTGTAGTCATTTGCATAAGCGTCCTGAACTATTTGCTGGCAAGCGCCCAGTGGTCGTTTTAGAGCTGAAAAAATCACGTCTGTTGGCTCTGTTCCTTGCACTTTGTAGTATCTGGCTGCTTCTGCGTAGAATTGCAGCTCGTTTTGGACCTGTTGATGGAGTTCTTCATCGGCTTGGGAGTCACGCTCACCGGTGTCCATTTCGAGAAACTCGCGTGCGATCTGTGGGAACATATCTTCTTTTACCGGAGCCAGAGGGTCGGGCTCATGATATTGACCATCCATGGCGGCCAAACGAGACTTCTTGGATTTACAGAGGGTAATTCGTCTCTTCGTTGTGGCTGATTATAACCGGAGCGTGGAGGATAACTTCCGCTTTCTTGGCGATGTTGGTAGTTTGGCTGGTACCGCTCAAAATTCTGACTTGGTTCACGTGGAGACCTCTGATTACAATTTTGCTGTACATGACCAACTCGTCCTCACGAGTAACAAATAGACCGTCGTTCTCGTGTGCACTGTCTTGGCGGTTCTTCACGGATTGATTTCTCCTGGCCAGGTCATTTATTCGAGCATCCATGCGTCGGAAGAATTCTTCCAACTTAGCTTCCACGCGTTGGATTTCATGTTTATAATCCGGAGTTCCCCGTCTCTCTGGTTCTGAGTAAGCTGAGAGGGGCGCGACGGACTGCTTTGGCGAGTCCCCAGTGGAACCTTGGGCCTTGGTCAAGAGTTCATTCAACTTGGAGAAAAGATTCAGTTCTTTTGGGTCATCAGACCTCTTTCCATTGTTGTTTGCTAACAGGGCAGAGTTTCGTCAGAGTTCATTTGCATATCGTGTCGAGTGTTGATGTCTTCGTCGCTCAACGGGTTACTTCGCTCGAATTCATCAGGTTCTTCGCACACACCTTCGTTTGCGACAGCGTTTTCGGCAGAAAATTCTTCAATAGCTTCTGATTCTGTCTCGCTTGTTTCGTCTTCAGAGTCACTACTCAAATTGGACTCGAAGCGTAATCGCTTTCGTGGTTTTGTTTGTTTTGGTTTTATGTAATGTATGCTTCTTCGTACCAACGCGTCAAAATTCGCTGGTGAATTAATTAACTAGAAAAGTCTTCTTTGTAGTGATCCTTCGATCTCGAACAACATAAGTTCCGACATGCAGATATGAAAGCAAGAACGAAGCAAAAATCTCTTAGTTTACTACTCAAAAGCTACGGTGGTTTTTTATGTTTTTTTTTTTATTATTATTATTTACTAGAATGAAAGAACTTGAATGAGCTCGAATAAATTGGAAATGGCTAAATGTGAAAAGTTTACGGATGAATATGTTCCAAACAAACACACGGAAAAATCAGTAAATTTTCCCGTAACAATATTTCTAGGGGAGATCTTTCTGATATTGAATTTCGTTCTAATTGGACCGATAGTGATTGTTTTGGACTGTGAGTGACGTTACGTTACTTTTTTAGTGAAAATTGAAAATCATGGGTGTTCAACACTCATATCACCAACGGCGAAGCTGCGAGTGATATTTAGTTGGAAGTTGTCCTAAATACCCTGCGGAAACCATGCTATTTATCATTTGATAAAGGGGGTCAGTTTCCAAAGAAACTGGGTTGCCGTTTTGGTGAGGGAGTATAACAAGATAATTTTGGCTTTATCAAGTGAGCTGATAACGTAAATTGGCCACCGCAAAGAGTTTCAAAGCTGACTTTCGAGCGCTAGCCCTTCTTCACAGAGAATGGAGGAATTGTGGGTTGCGTGCGTGTTTATATGCAGGAAATGGATAAACAAGAATGCATTAATTGAATGAAGAGCATTCGTTGATACTGCGGGGATTAAGATTTGAAAGATAAATAATTGTTCAAGAGTTTTGCGGCTTTCGAAACTGCTTAGTTGTAAGGAAGGTCGCAGACTGCCATGTGCTCACTCTTAATTCCCACGGTATCAGCGAACACTCTTCATTCACCTAATTTATTCTTGTTTTTCTCGTCACCATGTTCCCATTAATAACCTAGTTCCATTTTCTGAATATTAACTCACACACAACCCACAATTCTCCTTATAAACTTAGTTTATAACGTAAATTGGCCACCTTAAAGAGTTTCTTCAGCTTGAGGCACCTGATAAGACTTGTAACACATTGTGTGTAGGCCATAAGAATAAAGTGTTAACATACCTAAGCATTGTACTCCAAATGACATCACTAACAGGAAAACAATTCGTGACTGAGGCATCCCTTCAGGAAAATAAAATTATTTTTAAAATTAGTATCAATGAAAAACGGTAATCTCATTAGTTTATCCTGTATATGCGGTATTAAACAAGCGTGAGGTCACGAGGGCTAGATATTGGCCGAGTTCCTTTCTTGCGCTTTCATGGACGAGACTAAGTCGAGGTCAATAACACGGAAAAAAGAATGAGGCTGATATACAGCCATTTAGACCGAACACGCTTAGTCAATAGCGGATTTATGATACAACAAAGAGATCATCGATTTATTAAGAATCAACACTCATTCATTTCGAAAGAAAGAGAATCGCACATGGCGGCGTGTAAGTCGGCCCTCGGCCGCTCGCTAACACTGGCTTGTCTCAAGTTTAATTTTCAACTCCATTTATCGCAACCCACTGAATCTGGAAGATAAGAGTCTAGGGATATGCCTGGAAGGATTTGTTGTCGCAAGAGCTTTATGTGTGCCGTTTATAAGCCTTTCTAGACTTCAAACACGAATCAAGTCATCCGCCATTGTTCCAGCTCCTGCTAGTCATAAGCTATTACTTGGTTTAAAACTCCTAAACGTCGCCTTATCCACCAATATTTTGGTCCTCTGTAATGATGTTGCCAGTAACCCTGGTCCAATTGATG